>NC_142351.1:57685124-57930124 GCF_059441175.1 Urocampus carinirostris | reverse complement strand
CACGACACAATACAGCGACATGAAATAGTCAAATAATGCACACTGTCCCTTTATGTAAGTGCAGCCCATGCCAAATATGGTCTCGTTTACTGGTGATCTGTCGGTTTATTTTCATATAAATTCTTAATATTGCTGATCTGTCGGTTTATTTCAATATGAATTCTTAATGTTTTACTTTCTTAGGTCTTGCTTTATGTATCACATTTTTAAAAAGCTATTTGAAAACAGTGCAATGTTTTCTTCTGGAAAACCCGATTTAGCCCGACCTCACCCAGACCCTAGCTCCGGCGATACCCAAGTAAATTGAGTTTAAGTCCCCTGCTATAGAAGAGAACATTCGCAAAGTGTACCTTAATGAACGCTTCGTAAACGTTCAGCATGGTGAGGTGATCCCCTTCGGCAACAGCAAATTTCCTGTGCTGGCGGGCCTGCGAGAGAGGTGACGCAAAAGGCTCGATGACAAAATCGGCTTTGTGGGAAATGTTTTGATGCTGCCAGTTCTCACAGCGCCCTTCTTTTGGTGGGGAGGAACGACGAAGATATTCTGAATCTGCATCATCGCCGCAATGGTGACGATCTCTTTGGAGCAGCCGAAGTTTCCTGACTCCAAGAGCATTTTGGCAAACATGGGGCTGAGGGGGAACTCCGCCATTCGCACGCCCATGGGGTCCGTCAAACGGCCATAATTGTCAAGGCCTGGAAAAGTAAAGCAAAGTGAGGGAGAGATGACTCAAACTATCTTTTTGAAACTTCCTAAAGAAGCTCGGTTTTATACCTACCTCCGAGAGCATAAAGAAGTTCCAAAGCCTGAACCATACTCTGAGCCGGGGGAGGCTGGATGGAAGTAAAAAGAAATATTGCGATTGTAGAATCAGATGAAATTTTTACTGTATGTATTCCTGTACTTTCTTTGTACCTACAACAAAATAACTAAAAGTTTTGGTGCACGTTATATACGATGTACGTTGTACAGGGGATTTTATGGTAGTACATTACAGAATTTCTGCAATGATTGATCATTCAACAAATATCACTGACCACAATCGAAAACATTGGATGCAACGGGAATAAAACCCGGGTTCTGGCGGTGATCATGATAAATCCTAACCGCGAGCAGTGATATAGATAACACGCGAGCACTGTGGGTAGGATAACTTTAAAAATGTAATCTGATACGGTTACCGGTTGAAAAATGAAAGCAGTAATGTATATCGAATAATATAACTGGATTACTTTAGATTACTTTTGGATAACTACAATACCAAATATGCTATTAAAAGACAAAATCAACAATATAAATCCATCCATCCATCCATCATCTGCACCGCTTATCCTCAGTAGGGTCGCGGGGGTGCTGGAGCCCATCCCAGCTATCTTCAAACAGTGGACAGGGGACACCCTGAACTGGTTGCCAACCAGTCGCATTGCACACAGAGACAGACAACTCACTCGCTCATTCACACCTAGGGATGATTTGGACCGGCCAATTAACCTGACATGCATGTTTTTGGAATGTGGGAGGAAACCGGAGTGCCCGGAGGAAACCCACGCAAGCACGGGAAGAACATGCAAACTCCACACAGGAGGTTTGATCTCATGACCTCAGAACTGTGCCGCACAAACGCTAACCACTGTGCCGCCGTGCTAACAATATAAATAAAATCACTAAATTTGATTTATAATAAATGAACCATGAAAAAGAATTTGTAGGAAACCAATGTAGTTGCTTGTAGTCCTACAAAAATATGCCCAAATTTTAACCAAGTAGCATAGATTATTAGGCAAAAAAAAAACTTTTCACATGGCAGACAAAGACATGCTCCGTTTTATGAGAACATTAAAAACCCAATTTTGTTTTAAACACACCGAGTGTTTTTTACTTCTTTGAGGAGGGGATGACAAACTTTTTGAAGGTATTTAGATTTACTAAGCTAAGTAAATCATTTTCACAACATAATACAGTGATCAAATAGAGGATTTTGAACAACAATTAACTGCAAAATACAAAAAGATAATCAATTCACTTTACTCAATGTCCCTAAATGCATTACTAGCAAGCAACTTCGCTGCCTGGTCCCCAAGGCGCACACGTTCTTTTCTTCACTGTATTTCTACATTATCTAATTATTTATATAATTTATTATATATATATATATATATATATATATATATATATATATATATATATATATTTATTGTGTTGGTCTTTCCATATACTACGGCCAAATTATTCAATTTCCCACTCACCGAAATGAAATTGAAGCGCAAAACATTGTCAATGCCTAAAGCTTTGAGCTGCAAAATAACAGGAGCCATGTTGGTGCGCTGCATTTCTGGCACTGTCGAAGCCGGCAGTTTCTCAAAGTCCTCCTCTGATTGAAAAATGAAAAGAGAAAGAAATATGTATTCAGCAGTGTTAGGATGCGTTCCTGGAATGCAATTACTTTTCTCAGTAGCGAATCCTGTTACTCTAAATTTTAAATTATAGTGTCTATACTACATGGTGCCTTACTGCGTTGTACCGCTACTCATTAAAAGCTGATCATGTATTAAAATGTCCTCAAATTGCGGAACACTCAAGCAACACTCACGTTGTCACATACAAACCGTGATCTGTTAGCAACATTATTTGAAGGTTGGCCATGTTTATATTTACATAGAAATGACAACTTATGTCTCAAGCACAGAGGAAGAGGATACTCAATTTCTAATTATGGAGATATTCACCCTACCGTATATACTTGCATTCAAACCAAATTTAAGACTATAAAATAAGGGGATCAGCTTGTATGCACATGTTTGGTCATACAGGAACAAAATACCAACAGAAAATCAATGGAACAAACATAAGCACAGAATTTGCGATAAACGTGTACTTGAATTTTGGTCGTATTATTTGTAAAATTATTTTTGCGATACAGTATGCCTGGAGAAAATAAAATATCTCTGACAGTAGCCAGAAATGGAAAAAGATCTTTGCGTGGCTTGAAACCCAGAGACAAAATGGAAATGGAGTGTCTCCGCTAAGTGTTTGCACAATTGCACAAGCCAAGAAATATAAAGGCTTTATGCTTATACAGGTTGGTGAACACGTTTTATTTTATTTATCATAATACGTGGCTATATATCACAAGGGAAAAAGAAAATGCAATGGGAAAGCGAAGCGACGCCACCAGAAAGTGTCAGAGTCATTTTTAAGAAGACTTGTTGAGAAAGATTGTAACAATTTCAAGTATTTTCTAGCACTTCACACAAAATCCAGGCACTTTTCTATCCTTTAAAAGACATCATTAAAATTCAAGCATTTTCAAGGATTTCAAGCACCCATACAATTCCTGTTTTTTAAATGAAATAACTCATTACTATATTTCAGTAACATTCCCAACAATGGTCACCAGTAAAAAAAACAATAGAATTTTTCTTTTCACCTGTGTAGAGTCTGAAGCATTTCCCTGGCCTGTTGCGGCCGGCTCTGCCTGCCCTCTGGCTGGCTGAAGCTTTGGAGATCGGCGTCACTACCAGCGACTCAATGGCAGTATTGGGATTGTATGCCCGGAGCTTCACAAAAGCGCAGTCGATGACAAAAACGATACCGTTGATGGTGATGGAGGTTTCGGCTATGTTGGTGGCCACCACCACCTGCAGGACGAGAGCTGTTATAACAGACGCTTCAGACTACGATTCGTTTAAATTTTGCATCGCATTTACTTTGCGAACAGTGTTGGGCACCCGCTCAAACACCTTCATTTGCTCGGCATAGGGTAAACCGGAATACATTGGCAAAATCCGCAGGTGTTTCTTCATGCCTTGCCGTGACATGGACCTGGCCTGCTCCTGCAGAAGAGACACAACCTTCTCTACTTCGTCCTGGGGAAACGCACAAAAAGCATGACGGTGGCATTGTGTTACAAAGAAAAAGAACAGGAAATGTGTGGATCACTGGTGTATGATCAATCAAAAATAATGCCTCTATGGTATTGGGATTTTCTAGAACATAGTCCAACATCTTACAATCGGACTATTACCTGATTTAATCTAAAGTATTAGCTCTTTCGTGGCTGTTACACTATCACAAACAATTCCATTAGATCAATGTCATAAACTACATTAGAAAAAATGTATCTAAAATAAAATTTATATAAATGTACAGGCATAAAGGGCATTAAAGTAATTGCTTGTAAGAAGATGTATGTGATTATGTACATGAAAATCTATTCAAAGTTTACTTACATCCAGCCAAGAAATTTAAAATGGATAATTGCTATTAATTTAATATAAGGATTAACAAACGCATTCATTTCTTTTAAGAAAAAGATAACTTAAAAAAATAAAGATAGCGAGCGAGCGAGACAGAGAGCGAGATTTTCTGTCAATGTTTTTTGTTTTGATAAGGTTATGGCTAAATCAATACTTTGTATAAATAACAACTTGAAATTTTAGTAGTCTTTATTGGATTAGTGAAAAACAAAATGTTACATAGGATTAATCTAGTTCAGGGATGTCAAACTCAATTGCACAAGGGGCCAAAATTCAAAACACACTTAAGGTTGCGGGTCAATCAGAATAAACATTTATTGAACACACTTAAACTTAACGTTTTTGGAACATAAATATGAATAAAAACAGACAAGAATATTAAATTTAAACCTTAAATCACTTATACAGTATTTATTATTTTGCTCTAAATAAAAATAGCTTGTTAAATTATACAACTTAGAACTTAACTTAAACAACTTAACATTAAAATAACATTCAAATTCCTTTGCTCCTATGTCAATGTATATATTAAAAAAAAAAATATATATATATATATCCCAAAAGATTTTGCTCTCCTTAATATATCTCCTGTCAAAAGTAGAAATATGAAAATGCTACAAAACCTGGAAATATACATAAAACATGTATTTTTCAGAAATAACAATTCTAATCATTCCGTTTTATTTGCTCTTATGACTCTGATTTGATCATTTGCTCTGATCGCAGCCGGACACTGTGTAGTTCTTTGCAGTATTGTGTTTTCAGCGCAGCGAAAAGGGTTTAGTATATATATATATATATATATATATATATATATATATATATATATATAGTATATAGCAGGGAACGGGAACCTTTTTGACTGAAAGAGCCATAAAAGCAATATATATTAATTTTATTTTGGGAAAGAGCCACACTATATATTATGAGAAAAATTTACTAAATTGCTAAACCCGCGCCCCAGACAAAAGCTTAGTCTTCAGCACATTTATTTTTGATGATTTGATAAAAATTATGAAAAGAGAATAATCCCAGAGCCCGTGTCCCAAAATTAACAAACATACCACTTTAAACTTGTCTCTTTCTTGCAATTACTCAAGATCGGTTAAACTCATTTTGACCCTTTTTTTCATACATATTGGTTTTAAAACCAGATGCAAGCATTTATTTTGTAAAAACGACACAACATTCTGAGAGCAGGGAGCCTGATGTGCTTACCTTTAGCGCAGACGGAGTAGGGCGAGAGATGGGAGGGAGTGCTTGCACTTTTTGCATAGCTCCACCCATCCCTCCCACTCACCCAATCGAATAACTTTTAAGTTCTCTTCCGGTGTTTTGGTGTATTTAATGTTTGTTCCGTGGATTAATCAAAAAGTATCTGAACACTGAACACGGATTATATAGTGAGCTTTTATATAAAAGATTCTTTAGCGTTGTGGCACCTTGACTGTAAATCGTAGTGAAAACGTGCCCTATATATTCTGAAAAGTACTGCTTTATGGTTCAGTTTTGGTTTGGCTTTGCGTGTATCTGAACAGGATTAATGATTCAAGTTTTGAACGAGATGGAGAACGGGCCAATAATAACAATACTGTAAAATGGTCTTGCGAGCTGGATATGATCACACGGCGGGCCGGACATGGCCCGCGGGCCAGGAGTTTGACACATGTGATCTAGTTAATGCATGTCAGAAGTGTTCACACATTATTTGATTCATTTCAACTACCAGTCAGGAAGGTTTTAAGCATCACTGTAAATGAAAGTAAGAAGAAAAGTTTCAAACCTGGCCGGTAAGAAACGCCAGCACATCGCCAGCCTCCTCTGCCTCATGTATTTTCATCACAGTCTCCACAGTGGCCTTCACGTAGTCGGGTACAGGACTGAAGTGCAAAAAAGGCAAACTTCAGTGTCAAAAGTTGAGTCTGAAGAAAGCACAGTGTGACTACCTGAGAGTGTAGAATATATCGACTGGGAAGGTGCGGCCCTCCACTGTTAAGATCCCGCATGTGTCCTTGCTGGGATCTCCAGATTCGTTTAGGTTGAAGAAATCGTGGAATTTCTTTGAGAAACAGAAAGTGCATGCTTTGCAAGACAAAAGACGGTGCAATTTCTCTACATTTATCGTAATTAATTTATTTATAGATGTTGTAATTCTAGTCAACTTCTATTTAGGAAATTGACCTCTCATTCATCGACAGATTAGGGATAACTGTTATTGTTCATCATCAAGGACACAGTCACGGTTGAGCTTGGATTTGAACCCGTAATCTGCTCTATTGTACCTTACACTGTGTAATATTGGACTACTAGAGTTCATGGTATTGTGTAGTGCAACAGAAAACAAGCAGCACAAAGCACAAGGAAGAATATTAACTGTGGCGACTCAAAGTGACTGACCAAACCATCATTTAATCTTTTTGTCCTGATTTTCACATGTTTTTTTGGGGTACACAAAAAGCAAAATGGTAGACAATCATGTTAGCTTTCTATAAGTGAACCTCATGTTATGTACAGTGGGGCAAATAATTATTTAGTCAATAACCAATTGTGCAAGTTAACCTACCTGAAAATATTGGAGGCCTACAATTGTCAATATGGTGTACACATCAACCATGTGACAGAATGTGGAAAAAAACAGGAAATAACATTGTTTTATTTATAAAGAATTTCTAAATTAGATTGGAAAATAAGTATTTGGTCACTGACAAACAAGCAAGATTTCCAGCTGTCAGAGGTCCAACTTCTTCTAACGTGGTCAAACGAAGCGCCACTGGTTACCTGTATTAATGGCACCTGTTTTAACTCATTATCGTATGAAATACTCCTGTCCACAAACTCAATCAGTCGCAATCTAAACTCCACTGCAGCCAAAACCAAAAAGCTGTCACAGGACACCAGAGACCAAATTTTAGACGTGCATCGGGTTGAGAAGATTGAATATGCAATAAATAAAATACTTGGTGTATAGGACTCAACTGTGGAATCAACAATTAGAAAATGAAAGCCATACAAGACCACTAATTATCTTCCTTGAAATGGGCCTCCATGTAAGATCTCACCCCATGGCATCAAAATGATAACAAGAACGGTGAGCAAAACTCCCAGAATCCCACGGGGGAAGCTAGTGAATTACCTATGGAGAGCTGGGACCACAGTAACTACTATCAGCAACTATCAGTAACTCAATACCCCGCCAGTGACTCACAGGGACACAGCTAGACGTGTCCCCCTGCTGAAACCAGCACACATACAGGCACGTCCACGGTCCGCTAGAGATTATTTGGATGACGCCGAGGTCTGGGAAAATGTGTTATGGTCAGATGAAACCAACGAAAACTAGTTTGCATCCGAAGAACACAATACCCACTGTGAAGTATGGGGGTGGAAACATCATGCTTTGGGGCGTTTTTTTTCTGCAAAAGGACCAGGACAACTGATCAGTGTAAAGGAAAGAAGGAATGGGGCCATGTATTGAGAGATTTTGAGTGAAAATCTCCTTCCATCAGCAAAGGCATTGGAGATGAGATGTGCTTGGGTCTTTAAGAATGATAATGATCTATAACACATATAGCCAGCTCAACAAAGGAGTGACTTTGCAAGAAGCATTTCAGGATCCTGTAGTGGCCTAGCCAGTCTTCAGATCTCAACCCCTTAGAAAATACATGGAGGGAGTTGAATGTCCGTGTTACCCAACACCAGGACTAAAACATCACTGCTCTAGAGAAGATCTACAAGGAGGAATAGGCCAAAATACCAGCAACAGTGTGTAAAATTGCGTCCGTTATTGCCAACAAAGGGTAAATAAAGTATTGAGATTAACTTTTGGTATTGACCAAGTACTTATTTTACACCATGATATGCAAATAAGTTCTTTAAAAATCTAACAATTTGATTTTCTATTTTAATTTTTACATTTTGTCTGCCATGGTTACAGTTTACCCATGTTGACAATTAAAGACCTCTCCAATATTTTCACGTGGGAAAACTTGAACAATTAGTGATTGAGCAAATACTTATCTGCCTCACTGGAAGTTAAATACAGTGATACAAATTCTTGGACCAGCTAGTATTTAAACAAATGCATTGTTATATGCTTTTGTGCCTTTGAGAATCAGGGTGTTTTTCAAGTGCCCTCTTGTGGTTAACATGTTAACAGTACAAACATACTTGCCATATTTCAACCAATGGTGAAAGGGGTTTTTACAATGACCAAAATGCAACAATAGTATTTTTTTGTCCATCCAATGTTCTGGGCTCTGTCAATTATTTCAGAGCTTTTCATCCAATAATTTGTATTTTTTGAAATGGTGTATGTTTAATTAAATAGCTACAAATAATTTTTGTATGAAATACTGTTCCGCCATTGAGAAATGTATAGTCTTGGAACATGTTAATTGTCGCTGAAGCACTGTGTGCACATGACGCCAGCCACGTGTGATGCCACTGGCCTTCAGCTTTTTGCTTCTGGGGTAGGGTTTGTGCAGGCACTTTTTCGAGGAAAATGGCACAGTGCCAATGGCGAGTACCAAACATGTCTGAAATTTTTGGCGCTCTGTCGCCAATTTCTTTATTTGTTCGGGGGAGTAAGGGCAACCGCTACTTGACGCATGCCCATTTATGAGAGAAGAATTAATTTTCATGGTTAAACCAGATGTCATCATGTTACGACTATTTTATAGAAAATAACTTAATTTAAATGTATTTATTTATATTTTATGCAACCCTAGCCTCACAGTCCAGTGTTCCTTATATATGGAAAACATACATCCCAAGACTACTTTTAGAGGGTGCCCCTAAAGTAGGTTGCTTATCACACGGTAGATGCGCCTCATAATACGGAAATTAGTTTTTTTTACCACTGGGAGACGCAAAATAATACACAATGTCCCTCTAAAGACACACTTAAGTTTGAGCAAAACGTGCATGCAAACACAAGACAGACGTTTCAGCTGAAAACCAACACAGCATTGCATCATGTCCATCAGTTCAGTTCGGTCTGACTTGATGTCCAATTTTATCACCAAAACAGAAAATCTGTTACTTTTCATGAGGCACTTACCTTAGCATCCAGAGTGGCAGAGGCCACAATCAGCCTCAAATCTCCACGTTTCTTCTGGATCTGATAAGGAGAAACATTACCATGGGTTGTCACCTAAAAATATTTTTGGGGCATGGATTGTAATAGGTTGACGGTTTTGGGGTTTATTTTTTACATCAATTGTAGTCCGTACATATTGTTAACTCTACCAACCCTTCCCTTCTGCTCATGGGCTACAATTGTTTTGCTGACTTTGGTTTTTGTTTACTCAAGCTACTAACACAGCCTGGCTAAAGCTAGAATGGGCAAAATGTTGAGACTGTGACAGTCAATGACCTTCAATCAGCACTTTTTCCCCGCAACGTGGACTTTACATTTCTAACTCTTTATTATTCAAATTAATATGTACCGTAATTACCGGACTACAAGCCACTACTTTTTTCCCAAATGTTCAGCCCTGAGTTGCCGGAGGTACTGCAAGACAAGGTCCTCAGCACAGCCTGAATTCCATAGTTCGGCAATGATCTACCATGTGGGGTTTTTGAGGTTTTTAAGGGTTATTGATCTATCTTCGTTATTCATTATTCATTATCCGTTATCGGTCAGTTCTTAATACGCTACAAAGCCTAGGAGCCGGGACACTTACTCTCAGCCTAAAGGCCAAGCTAAGGTCCTAGCCCTATAGCCTTGCTGCGATCATTGCAAATGCACCGTTCCCGGAGGTACTGCAATACCGGGCCGATGCGTGGATCAGACATCCTTCATAGACCATGCTGTAAATTCCTCATTTTTAGTCCACATTTACTGGATGCTTTTTCTTTACAGCTATGTTTGATACATTGCGAGCATGATCCTACTAGCGTGTTGGTACCTTTCAAAGGCACGGTTTGGGATGAAAGTTATATTATTATTATTAAAGCTTTGAAAACTCTCTCGGTGTACAGTCTTTCTTCGTAAATATGTGTAACCATGTATAATATGTATTTGCAACTGTATATTTTTGTAATGTATTTATTTTAGAGATTTATTCTGTTATGTGTTCTACGGACGAATCAAAAATAAGGGGCGGAGCAAACGCGGACTGATGGGAAATGTGGTAAAGCTGAGTTACCGGTAGATCTGTCTGTTGTCGCAGCGGACAATAGTAAATATATATTTTTCCCACCCTTAACTTTGGAAATATACATTTTGTTTCCTTGGATTACTTTCAACGGGACCCTGACTTTACAAGTCTGCATCATACCTTAATAACGGGTATCATATTCTATTTGTGATGTCAACTGTGGTTCTGGATCTGTATATCATCCATGATTTTACAGTAGTGGAACTTACACCCTGGCCCGAATTAGACTTGTGAATATGTCGCTAACTTTACTGCGGGCGCCCGCGGCTTATACATGGGTGCGGGTTGTGTAAGTACAAAAGTGTCAAATCACTCAAATAGTGGTGGGAGCGGCTTATAATCAGGTGCACTCTATCCATAGAATTCACGGTGAATAGAAAAATATTGGTTCGCTGCAGCCCTATTAAATAAAGAGAACGCCCTTACCGATGTGTTTGCGTGCGTCAGCTGCAATTGGAAAATGACTGCAATTGGAAAATGACTGCGTAATGGATCTATATAAATATAGTGCCATTACTATACATATCTTTTTTTAGTTCCATTTTAAAGGAAAATAACATTTTACATGATAATATTTGGTAAAATATTGTCATTCTTTTCTTTTTCTTTTGTTTTTAAAAGCAGAGGAAAAAAATGTTTAGTTTCCTTTTTAGAAGGCAAAATTGTCAAACCCCAGTGTTAAATATTTCAAGTCTCTGCACTAACATTTATAGTTCCTCAATTATTTCTAGTGACGTGCATACAGGAGAGACAGGTGAGGCACAGCCGCACCAGACATCATAAAAATATAAAATTAAAAATATATTAAACAGTCATATTAAGTTAGTGTTGAAATTATTTCTTATTTAACTTCACAATTTGGGGATTTTCTTTTTCAAAGTTGCTGAATTTTCATATTGTATTTGGAATATTAATACAATTAGAATGTAACATATTACTGTGCGAAGCATCTGGAAATGAAGGGTGAGGAACGCAATTCTCTTGCCTCAAGGCAGAGTGCGATAGTGAGAGCAAGTATTGTGATTTGACACAAACCGCAGCCCCAAAGAATAGAATTAGTGATAGTATTAGCAAGCCAACAGCAGGTCAAGCCATCCATCATAATTTTGTTCTCGTTGCATGGTCTTTTAATGCTTTTATCCAAAATGAGCAACACTAAGATTTCCTTTATATGTCAAAGTAAGACAATATAACGTATCTGTCAATGCTTCTGCTTTATTCTTGCTTTTTTGCTCTGACATGCAAATGATATACAAGATGTAGGCTAATTTATTTGAAAGTCTGACTGTGCCTCACTAGGCACAAGTTGCTGGCACTGCATGCCAAAGCTTATAAATGTCTTACCAGTACAGAATGACTAAGCACCTTGTTAAAATAAAAAAATTATAATTGAGGCAACTACACTATGACCCGCAAAACATTAACAGCCGAGCTATATTTTGAACATGTTTTACCTTCTTCAGCAGACCGATGGCTATGTCTGTGTACAAGGTTCTCTCGTGTGCTTCATCCAGCATCAATACACTAATAAAAACAGGAAAACAGAAAACATTAGAGACGCTCGAGTTTACAAAGTGAGGTCCATTTTGAAGAATCATGGTAATACCTGTATTTCTTAAGCAGGGGATCGGCCATCATTTCTCGAATTAATATTCCATCAGTGAGAAACTGAAGCCCAAAATAATAGTGACAGGAGAAAAGTAAAACTTGGGAGTTATGATACAGTATATGAACAGAGTGTTGCCGACCTTAACATATAATTATACTTTTTTTTTTTTTTTTTTTTTTAAACAGCTACCTATACAGTTGTAGTTCTTAATACAGGCAACTTTAATGACAAGAACTTCAGTGTAAGGTTTTTTTAACCAAACCCCAGCTCTCTATACATAGGAAAATCCAGTTCATAAGCAGTCCCAGGAGCTACGTCTAAAAACCGCCTGTATCTGCTAACATCAGCTCGTCCAGTTTGTGCATGCAAACTACTACAGGCAATAACAAAAAATGTGATGTAAAACTTTTGGTGTGTGCTGCATTTGAAAACATAAGGCTGCAATCACGAATTTAAGCCAGGAGATGGCGGAAGAATAACACATGATTTGCACGCTTTTCTTGTAGGTGCTCGACTAAACTTTTCTTTTAGGGGGGTTAGATAAGCCCCGAACAGGCCTGATAAAAGTTAGATGATTCAGATAGGCGCAATGACAAATAAAGTATTAGGGCTTTTTGAACTCAGTTGGGCATTCATAAGAGAAAATATACAACTTTCAATTTTTAAATTAAACTCAAAGTACGCACCCCACCTTTAAAGTTACAGTAACTTTAATTTTAAGTGTACAGTAAGGGATTAAGTATCATCAACAGTCTCTTAATCTCATACCTGTCAATATTTGTATATAATTGATTGCAAATCTTTCTTATTAGGCGATAATAAACATTACAAACACAACGCGGCACCTATACGGCGCCCACAATGTGAAATGATCAAAAATGTATGGAAAACTGGAAAAAAGTTATACTTTAAGTGAACATGCATGTGATGTCCCTGACTCCTCCTTACAACTGCCTCTCCTTCCTACGCAGCACTCGAACACATTCGTTTTGACGCTCATAATAAACCCATTCATATCATCTTATTCATCTAATTAATGTATTTTTACGTTCAATTAATGTGTTTTAAGTGATCAGGTAGACGTATTTTATAGCTATTTAGGATTAACCTGTATGCTTTTGAGAGGACAAAAACGAAAAAAATAGTATTGTATTTATTTAATACCAGGAAAATTTGCTCGTTACGCAATCAATTCAAGATACAAACACAATTCTGGAACAAAATAAGCTCATAAGAAGAGGTACCACTGTATAAACATTGAAATTTAAATCCTATTCAACTGCAGCACTGGTATGTAAAAGTGTTCATCATTTGTGTATGGCTACCTTGACTCTTGTAGCTTGAGGGTCAGAGCAGTCGTCAAACCGTATAGTGTAGCCCACCTCATGTCCTAAACGGGCACCTCTCTCTTCTGCAACACGACCAGACACCTAACAGCAAGGACAGGCAAAATGTCCTTGAGAGTCCAATTCATTTGCCTTGACTTAAAGGACTGCGTCAAAGTAAAGGAAAATGGCAGGACATCTGCAGAATCCTTACAGAGATAGCAGCAACACGGCGAGGCTGCGTCACGCCGATCACCCTCCCCTCGGCCGCCCAGCCGGCCTCTAGAAGGTACTGAGGGGAAATAAATTCAAAGAGATTGCTGCAGAACGGTATCAGAAGAGCCAACACAACACGAATCTGGACGCATCACAAAGAACAGGTCAGGGTGAGGTTAATTCACACTTGTGCATGTGACCGTGCTGCAGAATGGTAAGGTTGGTCACAATCTCAATTTAGTACAGAGACCTGAGGCTAGTAAATGTCAAATAACTTACTGGTTTTAGTAAAAACAAATACATTTGAAAAGACCCTTAGATTTTAATCCATAAAGATTTCAACAGTTTGAAGGGATATTCAAATACAATCAAGACAGCATACTGTTCAAAATATGTAAATTTGTATGTGTTTGTTTTCAATTGTGATAACAGCAAAATGCAACAAAAAAAATTATTACCGTATTTTCAGCAGTGGAAGACCCTAAAAATATTTTATTATCATATTTTTTTCATACATTAGGCACGACGGGTTATAAGGCGCATAAAAGTGAGACTCCAGTATTAGCTATTGTGTGTACTTGTGTATAACGGTTGGGCTCTAACAGTATACAGTATATCAATGCAATGATGCCATGACTGATCTGTCGATAGGTGTCAATGACTATGTTCACATAGTATGCAATAGGATTTGAACCTGCATAGTGGCGGTGAAAGCGCGGGCATGTTGTTACTAGACCACTAGTGGTATAGATGATATATGAAAAGGCAAAAGAGGTTATTCCCTTATTAAACAATTTTTACACATGGTGCCAGCATCACTGGTTTGCATAGTGGCATTCTGATAGGTTAAACAGTCTTTACACTTTGTCACCTGTAGGTCAATAACGTTTAAGTTCAATATGTATATGTATGAGCTTGTAGTTTATTTTTGAAAGACTTTTTTTTTCTCCAGTCTCTAACATTAGTTGGTGAGACTGTTTAACCGCATGTGCGGCTCCTTCTCGAATTCTTAATTTTCCTCATGCTGGTTTTTTTTTTTTTAGGTTTTTCTAGCCTTCAGCTAGTACAAAATGCTGCAGCAAGGCTTTCCACTAAGACAAGAAAGTTTGATCACGTTTCCCAGATTTTAGCTAACCTGCATTGGCTCCCGGTTAGCTTAAGATAGATAGATAGATAGATACTTTATTCATCCCCGTAGGGAAATTCACACTTCCAGCAGTCTACCCTGTTGTTTATTAACAGATGAACATGATGCCCTAGGGGTGCTTGTAGCGAAGTGGATGACGTCACGCCAGTCCAAAAATTCGACATCCCTGCGGCAGATGGAAATCTTTTCTTTGTGAAAATCCAGGGATACACCACCTCGTGTTAGCAAGTCCGCCTCCTCTCCGATTCTCCCCGGCTTTCGTGTCTCTGTTTAGCGGCGTTGAAGCCGGATTGCTCCGGGTAGCTCCGGGTGGCTACACGTTAGCGTCCGGAATGCTAAACGTGAGCCACGTTTCCGCAAAACACAGCAACTGCGCTCCCTGTGCGCTTCGATGTTTTCCACCAGCACTCGATGATCTTATTTGGTCGTTAGTTCGCATTTACCATGATTACGGATGGTACCGAAGACTTATAACGCCGCTAGCCGCTTCGCTAGCTCCGGCTTTTCCTCCACGATAGGCCCCTTCATCACGCCGGCACGAGAAATCTTCAGGGCAAGGAGTTGAACCCTTGATTAGACACATTTTTGTGCGCTAAAACCCATGTCCATAGGATAGAAGTAATCCATAGTGTAGTTGTCACAACGGGAAGAAAAAACACCGAAGATAGGAGCAGACAATAAAACAACAGGGCAGCTGCTGGAAAAGGCAGCCGCTCGTGGCAGCGCCGCTTTGATCTATGTGATGGTGTGATTTTAAGATTCTGTCCGTAGTATACAAAATCATGCATGGACTTGCTCCCTCGTATCTTTCAGATTTAATTTCCCCCTATGTTCCGGTCCGGAACCTTTGCTCTGAAAATGCTGGTCTATTAGTGATCCCAAGAACCAAGAAAAGATCCGCAGGTTTGAGATTCGGGCCCTGGTGCTGTGGAATGCTCTTCCCCCTGAGATTCGATCTGCAACCTCAGTGGAAATGTTTAAATCTAAGCTCAAAACACACTTTTATTCTAAAGCATATGAATAACCTATATTTTATGTTGACAATATCTGTGTATTATTTGCCCTCATGTAGGTTTTAGATCAGGTGATGTGTCATAATAGTCTGTGGTTTGCAATATTCTGTGGTCTGTGCAGCCCTTTGAGACTCTTTGCGATTAAGGGCTATACAAATAAACATGACTTGACTTTCCTCGCCCTTGAGCAGGTTTGAGAGTAAGGGATTTTGTACAATACCATGGCCTGTGCAGCACTTTGAGACTATCTGTGATAAAGCCGTATTCTAAAAAGTGACATGACTTGATTTAGGATTTTATCTTTTTTATTTTCAACCATGAGGTGGCAATGGAACACTGTAATTTAGAATTGAGGGGATATGACTATCGGACTGTGTTGTTAATCAATTGGTGATCAAGCGTTTATGATCAGTGTTGAGAGTAATGCGTTCCTGGAACGCAATTATTGTACTTATCTTGGTAACGAGTACTGTAAGGCGTTATTGATCAAATTTGTCTGTAACTCAAACTTTGTAACAAACTAGTGCATTACTCCGCTATTTATGAACCCTTAGTTCACCGGCATCACAACACTATTATTCAAGTGGAGTGGGCATTGTTTTATGGCGCCGTTGCTGCTGTGGACTTTTTGGACTATTTTACAGGCTTTAGGCGTCGTTGCAGACATGCAATTTCTGGACAAATTTCAACATATTACCTATTGTTTTCTTAATGATGTTTACTACTTATTGTGTACTGTCATTTAATGCTTAATCTATTGCACCCTGGTAATCCTGGAAAGGGGATTACCACTTGTGAGGCCCCCTCTCACGGTTTCTTATTTTCCTTGTGCTGAGGTTTTGAGTTTTGCCTTGCCCGCATGTTGGTTTAAGATCAGGGGATGGTGTAATTGTAATCCTTTGCATTCCTTTGAGACATCTTGTGAATAAGGCCTATACAAATCAATGTGACTTGACCCTACAGAGTTCACCTCAATACAATTACGGTGGCACCGTCTCAAGCAGAGTACATGAATGTCCCTGTGCTGAAATTCTCATTAGCATATATACTTGCTTCTGAGCTGTATTTACAACTATAAAAATATCAGGTGGTCAGTTTAAACTGCCAAGTTTGGTTGAATGTCAAGACTCACCAGTAGCGATTGGTAGGAAGTGTTTTTGTATATGGATTTAAACAAGTGAATATTTGGACATTGTTTGAAATCCTCTTGTAATTTGTTCAAAAGTTTGACTCCGCATACGGACACTCAGGAAAAAAAGACAAATGGGATATAATTATCAATAAGGCAAACGTAAGCACATATTTTATGGGAAACATGTTCAGAATGTATGTATTTTTATTTGTGAAATTATATTAGCAATACAGCAGGCCTGGAAAAAAAAAGAAAAATAATACGATTTGGACAATACTCTAAAATGGAGGAAATCTTTGAGCAGTTTGAAAACCATAGACAAAATGGATATGGAGTGCATCAGCTAAGTGTTAGTTTACAATCCCTCAAAATTACTCAAGGGTCAGCAATTTTAGGGGGTCAGGTTCAAAGCAAGTATATACGGTTATTAGCAACTAGATAGTTACTTTCAGTGTAAAGCGCTTCTTTTGGGCGTCAGTAATCGGAAGTTAAAGGATTTCGTTTTTAAATGAAGTAACTTGTAACAATAATTACTTTATATCAGTAACACGCCCAAAGTGTTTATGATTAACAAGGCTTGTTTTTTGGCATTGCTTACTACCATGGTAACATATGTATATTCTAAATTGAAGTGGAGAAAATGAAGCATTTTGAAGATTGGATTGTGGTCCAAACCTGCGGGATCTGCGTCGTCTTCCCACATCCAGTTTCTCCAACTATGATGACGGTCTGAAAGCTTTCCACCAAGTACAGAATGTTGTTTCTGTGCTAGAAAGACAATCATTTGGTGCGAGATGAAGAAACACGTTCAAAGAACAGTAAGCCGTGTAAGAAAGTGTTTGGGACAACCTTGAAAACTGGTAGCTTCTGCCTCTGTTTTTCGATGGAGAGTGAAATGAATGGATTGTAGACGGCAGTGGAACCGCTGATCTCGGTGTTTAATTCGCGTTCCTCGGCGATCCCGGGTGCCTCGGACCCTGGGGACGCGGGAAATTTTAGTCAAGATACCAAAGAAAACGATGCAGCGTATTTAAACCCGAGGGACGCCAAAAACTCGCTACTGCTGATAGTTTTCCTCCGTGTTTTATTTTGAAAGGCATAACGCGCACATTCCCACTTGACATTCAAATCATTGCAAAGTTGTGTGGGTCGTAAGATGCATTCATAACGATTTAATTTTAACCGCATGTGTTAAAAACGACATAGATTTACACACAGCGTAGACTAACATACCCGGCTTCCAAAATTTCATCGTGGACCGGATGCCCGCCATCTTGAATTGGGCGTCACAGTGTGTGTGCTTGTGTGTAATGACGTCCCGTGTTTTGCTTCCGTTTGAATATCGCCTGCTGTCGTTTCATGAATAAATGAATGAATGAATGAATACAAAAATTATTTCGAACATGAGCAAAGAGAACAAAATAAAACAAAAACAAGATTAATGTAGCATGTCCGAAAAGGAGTCGGATGAAGTGCAAGCGTATTTACTTCGACCCCTTTAACTTCCTTAATACTTACTCAAATTAGCTTTTCTGGGTATTTACATATAACAACAAATACGTTGATCTATTGTCACATAGGTTCTTCGTACAAGACACTTGGAAAATAATAATAATGATAATAGAGAGTAATGAATGTATATCCCGCTCTGAGCAAAAAGTAGACAAAATAAAAATAAAAACAAATAAATAGTAATCACATAAAGGAATGTGAAAAAAATAGCACGAGAGGGGAGTGGGTCGCAGTTATGCTTTTTTTGGTCCCACCCCTTTTCAGTTTTATAATTAGTGGATGCATTCACTTCATCATCATCATTATTGTCACCACCACATTGTTTGCCCCCACTGTCATAAATATTATCATTGCTGGCCCATCCATCCATCAATTATCTGCACCGCTTATCCTCAGTAGGCTTGCCGGGGTGCTGAAGCCCATCCGAGGTGTCTTCGGTCTTTAGGGCAGTGGGCAAGGGTCACCCTCAACTGGTTGCCAGCTAGTCTCAGGGCACACAGAGACAGACAAGTCACTCACTCAGTCACACCTAGGGACAATTTTTGACCGCCAAATGAACCTGACATGCATTTTTTAGAATGTGGGAGGAAACCGGAGTGCCCAGAGGAAAACCACACAAGCACGGGGAGAACATGCAAAAACCACACGAGGAGGCTGAATCCTGAACCTCTGAACCGTGGGGCTTCGCGTTAACCACCCAGCCGCCGTGTAACCCATTGCTGACCCATCATATATAAATAGAATATCTATTATAATATTGTCCGGTCCAAATTGTCCCAAAGGGGGTGAATGAGCCAGTGAGTTGTCTGTCTCTGTGTGCCATGCGACTGGCTGGCAACTGGTTCAGGGTGTCCGCTGCCCACTGCCCGAGGATAGCTGGGCTGGGCTCCAGCACCCCTGCAACTCTAGTGATGATAAGCGGTGCAGATTAGTAATGAATGAATCTATAATAATAATAATAATAATTTTCTTTGGTGCTTTTGGTAACAACTGACAGTTTTGTTTTTTGTGTTGACCATCAAACAAGGTATCCTTGACCCTCTGCTAGAGGGGAGGCCTCACCAATGCAGCAGGATTACCCATTTCTAAGTGTCCATGTTCTGTGCTTTACAAAGACAAGACATGGGAGCTTGAGCCAGATACCTCCAGAATAAAGCTCCCACTTGTCAGCCCTAACTGTGAGCCGTCTGATAAATGTTTGTTTTGAATTCTTATTAAAAGTTATCTCTATGTGAATGTGTTCCCATTAGTTTAGTTTTTGTTAAGTTTTTACCATCACCAGCATATTCAGTCACCTCGTATAGGTCTAAAATGGAATTAATTTGCATAATAAAATGGTGACAGCAATTTAATAACAATAACTGCGTTCAAAAACTACAGTAATAATAAACATATAGTTGGTACTAATAACAAAAAAGATAGTAAAAATCAAACGACAGAATAATAGCTATAATAATTGAACATTTCTAACCGTTTGTATTGCCTAACAATTAAATTCAATAAAAAAAAGTAAGCTGCAAGCCTAGGGACAGACTGATGGTATGATGAAAATTCGTAAAATGACGCATATAGTTCAGTGAACCCAATTAACATATATCGTGCAACAAAATTGGATAAATAAAGCAATATTTTCAGATTGCTCTCTATTTGCTATCTTTAATGTTAATTAGGTACAATAGACAAATATCCTTCATAAAGAAAACCCCATTACATAAACGTTAAATAAAAGAAACCTGTCATGGTCGCCTTGGCGACCGGTCTGCCCCGCCCCCTGGGCACCAGCTGAAGCAGTTCAACTAATTGCGTGTCTGCTATTTAAGGCTGGATTGTGGGTTTTGCGGGTGCTGGCTCATTATATACCTTTTCTGTTCTGTCATGCCTTGTCCTGTTTAGTTGAGTTGGAAGAAACCCTGTCATGCCTTGTCCTGTTTAGTTGAGTTGGAAGAAACCTGTTTTTGCACGTTTTTGTTATAGCCTGTTTGTTCTGTCTTGTCCCATTTTGGTAAATAAAAGTTTTTGATCGTCACGCAATTGAGTTCTCCCTTCCTGCCTCCGGTCCGGTCCGGTCACCTCTTCCACCCCGTGACAAAACCAGTACCATCGGTAGCCTATATTTTAGCAAAAGGGGGCTAAAATCAATTCTAAGAAAAAAAAATGCTATTTTATATTATTCACTAAATTATAGTAAAATAAAGCGCAAGAAGTAACATACTGCAAAACTAAAATACAAACATTCCTGTACTAGGATACTGTAACGTCTTATATTTGTAACTGTTGTTCCTGTTCACTCATGGTCCCTTTAAGAAAGGCCGTGTCGCGAGAGAGGGGGGAGGCGAGGTAAACGGTGTGAGTTCGACCAACAGTAGCACTTGTGTGAATGTTTATACCGCCTGTAATTTTGTTATCAAATTGTCGACGAGACTTAATCAGCGACTCAGTGCATCATTGATCACACAGAGAGGCATTACAATGCAATAATCAAGATCATCTCAGGGGCCGAAGAAAACATTCTCAGTGGCCGGTTGTTGCCCGCATTTTATTCTCTATACCAGGGATCGGGAACCCGATGGACCCAAATTTGGAGCCACAAAAGCAAATATATATATTTTTTTAATTGTTGTTCTTGAGAGGGAGACACACTGTATATTATAAGACAAAATGTAAGAAAATTAAACAGAATCACCAAACCTGTTCGCCGGAAAAAAAGCTAATTGTTCAGCACATTTGATTCCACTGTGTGACATTTGATGATCTGTTAAAATCTAAGAAAAACTAATACTGCCTGAGTCTGTGTCCCTTGTAGATATAAATATGCTGCTCAAAATTTGTCTCCCTCCCACAGTAACTTAAGAGTGTTGAAGCTCATTTTTACTATTTTTCCCAAAATAATAATTTCAAAAAAGGTGCAGTTATTTTGTAAAAATGTCACAAAATACAGCAAATGAAGAAAGCAACATATTTACCTTTAAGTGCAGATGGCCCTGGGCGAGAGGGAGGAGTGTGTGCGTGTGTTTTGTGTATAGCTCCGCCCATTCCTATCACTGATCCAATCAAATTACTCAAGGTGTTTTTCTAGTTTTGCATGTTTACAAGTTATTCTAAGGCTTTTAATTGTAAAGTGTTTCAACAATAAACATTTATTGCCTGATTAGCTTCCATAAAAAAAGATTAACGTATGCTATATATTATTAATATACAGCAAAAACAGTTTGGTGTGACACTTTGTAAACTGTAGTTGAGACCGTGGCCGATATATACACTGGACTGAACCTTTTAAATGGTCAAGTCAAGTCAAGTCAAGTCATTTTTATTTGTATAGCCCTTAATCACAATAAGTCTCTAAGGGCTTCACAGATTAGTACACTATGTTACACAGACTATTTTTCAGCCGACAAGAAGAGTAGGTTATTATTCATATGCAATGGAGTAGAAGTGAGTTTTAAGTTTAGATTTAAACATTTCCACTGAGGTTGCAGATCGGATCTCAGGGGGAAGAGCATTCCACAGCACCGGTGCCCGAATGGAGAACGCTCTCGAACCAGCAGAACACTTCTTTGCTCTCGGGATCACCAGAAGACCGGCACTCTCAGATCGTAGGCTTCGGACCGGGACATAGGGGCAGATCAGATCTGAAAGATAAGAGGGAGCAAGTCCATGTATGATTTTGTACAATACTAAGAGAACCTTGAAGTCACATCTTTGGCTAACTGGGAGCCAGTGCAAGTTAGCCAAAATCTGTGTTATGTGATCGTACTTTTTTGTCCTAGTTAAAAGCCTCGCTGCAGCATTTTGTACTAGCTGAAGAGACTTGATTCTGGACTTCGGGAGACCGGAGAGTAGTGCATTACAGTAATCGAGACGGGAGGTAACAAATGCATGAATTATAGTTTCCGCATCAGACTGAGACAGTATTGACCGGATTTTGGCAATGTTACGAAGATGGAAGAAAGCGGTTCTAGTAATTTTCTTTACATGCATCTCAAAGGTTAGATCAGGGTCAAATATGACACCTAAATTTTTAACTGAGTCACTCTGTGTGATGTGACATTTGTCAATGTTCACAGCAGTTTTTGAGAATAAGTCACGGCATTTAGATGGACCAATGACTAACATTTCGGTCTTTTCAGAGTTAAGACGCAAGAAATTGAGTGACATCCACTCTTTTATCTCAGTGAGGCAGGCCTCCAAATTTCCACAGTTTAGTGTGGAAGATTCCTCCAACGGAAGATAGAGTTGAGTGTCGTCTGCGTAGCAGTGGAAGCTGATATTGTACTTGCGAATAATGTCACCTAATGGAAGCATGTAAATGTTGAAAAGAAGGGGGCCAAGCACTGAACCCTGCGGAACACCGCAGGTAACATTAAAGGGCTCAGATGTCATTTCACCATATTTAACACAGAGCGTCCTATCTGAGAGGTAGGATCTGAACCACGAGAGGACGGTTCCTGAGAGACCAATCCATTTTTCCAACCGTTCTAGTAGGATATTGTGGCGCACTGTGTCAAAAGCAGCACTAAGATCCAGCAGCAGCAAAAGTGATGAAGCGCCAGAATCCATTGACATTAGGAGATCATTTGTTACCTTGATCAGAACTGTCTCAGTAGAGTGGTTAGCCCTGAATCCTGATTGCATGGATTCAAAAAGGTTATTCTCGGATATGAAAGCATTCAGCTGCTGTGCCACTACTTTTTCGAGTACTTTAGAGAGGAAAGGTAGGTTTGACACAGGTCTGTAATTACTTAATATTTCTGGATCAAGGTTGGGTCGTTTCAGTGTGGGTTTAATAACGGCGGACTTAAAAGCTGCTGGAACTACACCTGAG
The DNA here is from genome assembly GCF_059441175.1 of Urocampus carinirostris. Lineage (NCBI taxonomy): Eukaryota > Metazoa > Chordata > Actinopteri > Syngnathiformes > Syngnathidae > Urocampus > Urocampus carinirostris. Next base: position 57,906,930 of record NC_142351.1, on the reverse strand, counting down.
GAGAGTGATATGTTTATAATATTTAGAACTGAAGGTCCAAGGACGCCAAAAAGACTTTTAATAAGTGAACCTGGGAGCGGGTCGAACTGGCAAATTGTCGGTTTGGCCGCATTTACCACCTGTTTGAGATCATCAAGTGACAGTTCACTAAAACCGGCCATTTTCCCAAGGCTCTGTTACAGTTAAGGCTCTGTCGTGCATCTGTAAATTTCAGTCCTTTAATATGTGTGGTATTAATAATTTCTTTAGCAATTTCTTCCTGTATGCATTGAATCTTCTTAGTAAAGAAGACCATTAAGTCCTGAGCAGAGTGTGTCGAACTATCTGCGATAGTCTGTTGCCTTGTAAGCGATGCTACAGTGTCAAAAAGGGCTTTGGGGTTGTTCTTTTGAGACGCAATCACCTTCGAAAGGTAGGCCGATTTTGCAGAGGCAAGGGCCGCTTTATACTTTAACAAGCTGTCACACCAGGTTTGATGGAAAACCTCAAGCTTGGTAGCGCGCCATTTTCTTTCCAATTTCCTGCATTCTTGTTTAAGGGTTCTAGTTTCATCAGTAAACCAAGGCGTGCGTCTTTTAGGACGTGATTTTAGTTTTATGGGCGCTATTGAATCCAGCACACTAGTCAGGGTGGTATTGAACTCATTCATGAGTGAGTCAATCGAGCCATTGTATGTAGGAAAGGACGCAACTGCTCCAGGAAGGAGTTCAAAGAGCTCAGAAACTGTGCCAGTGCTTATATTGCGTCCGCTAAATACTTCATCTTTTTTAACACTACTCTTAGCTTAGCTAGCACCTCAAATGTAACTAAATAATGATCCGAGATAACGGTAGTATACGGTAACACCATAATGTTTGAGGTTAAAACTCCTCGAGTCAGAATCAAGTCTAGCGTGTTCCCATTTTTATGGGTTGGCAAATCAACCAGTTGATTAAAGCCAAATGCATCAATTAGAGACCTAAACGCAATAGTAAGTGAATTGAGTGGGGAGTTCATATGAATGTTAAAGTCTCCCATAATTATAATTTTGTCTGCATAGGTTACTTGTTCAGACAAAAGTTCAGCAAATTCGTCTAAGAAAGTTGTGTATGGCCCAGGTGCACGATAGATAGTTATTACATAAATTAATAGAGAGGACCGCATCACAAGAGCCTCAAACGCCTTGTAATTATTAGAGGTACGTGGATTAAATTTGAGCGATTTTTCAGAAATTAGCGCAACACCACCACCCCTTTTCAACGTGCGTGCTATATGGCTACTCTCGTAGTCTGGGGGAGAAGCATAATTTAGCGCTAAGTACTCATCCGGGCGTAACCAAGTTTCACAAAGACCCATACAGTTAAGTTTATAATCACGAATAATGTTATCAACAAGTAAAGCTTTTGGAGCAAGCGATCTAATATTTAACAGACCAAATTTCAGCTTTGCTGAATCATTTGACTTAGCTGAACTCTTTGTAGTCTTTGTCGAAATCTTCAAAAGCTGCCGCTCTTGTGGCTTTTCGTGTGGGTTGTCCGGCGAGGGATGAATGGTGGAATTAGTTACATCCTCGCGTCCTTCCTCGCGTCCATCTTGCTGCTTAGACTTCGCACGCTTCACACATCTACCTGCACGGCAACCACGCTTCTGTTTTCTGTCCTTACGGCGCCGTTGACGTCGTTTATTAAGCGGAATAGCCGTCCACAAGGATGACGGGTCTCTTTGAAGTTTGCTCGGTATATCATAGGCGGTATAAAAAGTGCCCGAAAAGTCGAAATTTAGACGCCCACCCAACCGAATAAGTTCGTCCCTACTGTAAGTATTTTTGGCCACACATGTGTCCAAAAGTTGTCAGTGTTGTCTCAGTTGCGCAAAAGCACAATCTGCTCCTCATTAAATAATGCAGTAAATCAATGGGCAATTTTTATTTGATCTCCGAGCCACATGTAATGAAAAGAGCCATATATGGCTTGTGAGCCATAAGTTCCCGACCCCTGCTGTATACCATTTGAGGTTTTTGGGAAATATCAGATCCTATGAAATCAATAGTATTTTTTTTTCCTCTTCTTCATGGCAGAGTAAAAAGATCAGAGAAACATACTTTTTTTTTATTTTGTTTTAAATAAAAAGAACAATGTCATTAAAAAGTGTGGCCAAACGTAGCTCAATGATTCCAAAAAGATGTAATAAGAGAAAAGAAGTGATCTTTTCAAGCACAATTTGCATATTCGGACAAAAATCTCATTCCATCACACCAGGTTTGTGGGAACTGACAAGAAAAGTTCCTGCTTAGAAAATACTTGAACAATGTTTCATTGTGCACGACATAACGCCAGTTCATACATTTGGGCTTGACAACAAGTTCATTAAAAATAATTCTTCACTTTGATTTCAAACAAGAGGTAAGACTCTGATCTGGAAACTACATTATTTCTACCCTCTTTTACTAGTTAATATATACAAACAGTTTGCTGTGTTCACAGGCTAAATTAGGCGTACATTTTTCAATGTTTTCCCCCCTCACTGGATGGACAGATGATTGAATTCCATATATTGGATTACAGAAAATATTTAAATCCACACATTTTTAGACTGAAACACACTGGAAGCAGAAATTAGAAAATATCATCGTTGAATTAAAAATTTTGTATGATTCTAATGGATGTTTTGTTTCAATGAAAAACATACATAGACATTAAAATGCAAGTATGAGGGGTTTCTGTTCTGGTGTCACTGAAGCGTTCAAAGCATCATCACATCTTCTGTAACACCAGTCCACATCTCTTGCCAATGCACGTTGTATGACAGACATCAACAGTATTAACACTAATTTTGTGCGACGACTGTGATTCATACTATAAATAAATCGTGCCAACGCTCCCAAAAGAGCTGTCAGGTAAAAAAATGAGATGAGTTGTGTCTTGAAACTTGAGGGAAGAGCTCAGGAGTCGTACTGCTCACATACATATTCTTAGCACATCTGGATGGCATAGCATCCGCACTCCCGCGTCCTATATTTGACTCATTTCAAACAAAACCTGAACCAGCGTACTATATTTACTAGTGTTTTGTCAGACATGTTGATAGACACATGGGAGGGAGAATGACAAACAGTAAAACAATTGTCACCCTTCAAAAGCAGCCCTGGAAAGAGACAGACGGAAGTCTATTCCCACTCTAACACATAACGGGGAGTCATACTATTTATGGGTGGCTGGTCGGGACCTTTTAAGCCATTGAGTTCCTGCTTAATCGCACAAATGTTCGTAAAAAGTGTTAGGTGGAATCCTATCAGTCAAAGTGTAGGGCTGTGTAAAAGATGATCCAAACCACCTGAAAGAGATGACAAATAAACAGGTATTAGCAATTGAGCCAAGTACAATGACAGTCATTGACAGATGAGGCATTTACACACAGAAGAAAAATGCACTCTCTCTAACAAATATTTCTATTTTAATATACTGTAATACCTCGCTACTTCGGGCTTTGTACTTTACAGCCTCAATGGATCACTGGGTAAAATATAATCCACAATTCTCCATTTCAGTGTGTATCGGCAGAGTGCATATTTGTCAGGTTTGGTGACCATTTTATCCACCGTCCCTTATTGCTGCAAAAGTAGACCAGCAGAGCTCATTTTCGTCTGACTTTGTTTTCAATTATTTTCACCTAAAATTAACTTCACTTGTGCGGCTGCAATCCCTTATCCTCAATTCTGTAATGCTGCAGGCGCAAACCAGTGAAAGGAACTTTTGTTGAGAAGCATGTCATTTTGGCCTACTTAAAATGAAATGCACTGTTAAGGTTGGGGTCCATTATCCCGGTTAACCATTGCCAAGAGCAGGGGCAGAGTGCTTTTTTTCGGTCTGGGACATTTAAATGTGCACTCTGGCTGGCCAAATATAAAATGACGGTTTTGCCTGCGAACAATTATCCCAGTTCAACTATTGCCCGGAGCAGGGCTCAAAGGGAGCAAATTTATTGTCATAAATGACGGCCCTATTTTTGTTGTGCTGAAACTATTTACACCCCTTTTCATAATCAGTAGTGCAATGAAGCAGGAATTCATTTTATTTTAAAAATTATTATTTCACAGTTTGTAAAAATAAATTCACAAAGTTCAGTACTTTTATTTGTTGTTTAGAATGTTCTATTTGTATTAACATTTTTACACCACATTATCGTTCCCCAATAACGTGCACATAATCACGACAAAATATCCTCTTAAGTAAAAAAGTGGTGTCCTAAAGAAATGTCAACTCCTTTTCTGAATAAGTAGAGAAATATAACAGCAAGATGGTTTTTAAAATTTTAGTTGACAGTACAGAATTTGTCAGAAAAAAACCTTTATAAAGTACAGTACTTTTTATTTGTTAAATGATTGGTGTTTTTTGTTTTAATGTGTAATAATTAATGAACAATGGCTTGTAATTTGCAAATTTTTACTATCTCGAGTTCTTTTTGGAACGCAACAAAACAAGAGATTACAGTATGACTTCATTAGAACGAATATTTTTTTCAAAGAGTCACATCACAAAAATATCTTCTTACCAGAAAGAGCGCAAAAGATGTCATGAAGCCTTCCTTTGTGAGTTCCCACGTTCCACCATACTCTTCCTCGTCGATCTGCTGAAAGCTGCTGAAGTAAAGGTAAAGGACGCCGGCGTTGATGACGCAGAATCTAACCAGTCAAAAACAACATGAGGTCAGCAAGTGCTAGGCCGCAATGATCAAGAACCAGGTTAAACAATACGTACATGGCGAGTCCAAGAAATCCTTTCAGCGGGGCCACACCCCAAATGACCCCAAGGATTACCGCAATGATTTGCCGGAGCCAGTAAATCACATCTAAAAATTCGTCCTGGAAATATAAAAAAAAAAACCCACACATTTCATTACCGAAACACTGCATTTTAAAGATCTGCATAACATATTGTCCATTTGTAATTGTTTGCGTCCATCAGTTTATAAAAACACCTTTTTTTTAGAATTCACCCATATCAGAAAGTGGCAGCAGATTACTATTTATTTTTATAAATTGTCTGCAAACAAGATAGAACAGGGAAATATATTTAATACATTATTTTTGTGGATGAAACTGTTAAAGATTAGACTGAAAAAAATAAAAGTAAAAACTCTTGGACATAATTTTTATTTTTATATACTGTTAAAAAAACTGAAAACAGTAACAACGTTAAAAAACTGTTCCAAGGAACATCATTTTTACTCATTTTGAGTATTATCTCTGTTCTTTTTGTACAAAAAAAGATAAAGATAGAACTTGAAAATCATAAACATAAAAACATGAACATATGAAAGCAAAATAGATAAGACAAGTTACCCCCTGAGCAATTTTCCGCGGGTCTGAGCGTTCACACAAAGTCGTTGAGCAACGCTTGAAACAACAGCAATCCCAAGTGTGGCAACTAATCCATTATCAAACATGTCCAAAACTTGACATCAAGTTACATTTTGCTGAGTTTCCGGCAATGCAAAATTATTTTTCACTTTTGAATGAATTGACTAATGTACTATTGCAAAGGTTGTACGGCCTGCAAATGTCATTTGTTTTTACAATTCTTTCACAAGATTTAATACTAATATTGTGGGGGGCTTATTTAGTCGCACGATACAGAACTGTATTTAATCACATTTTTCAGTGGAAGTACAATTTTGGCAACAAGATTGACTTGATATAATTGGAAATTATTTGAATGCAATAAACTTTTTCCTCCTTTACCCTGTTTTTTTCTCCTTTTAAAAAAAATCTCATTGTGTTTATTTTTTTCTAGCTGTTACTTTTTTCTTGCTTTTTTGTTCTTCATTACCCCTTTTCCCTATATTTGCTTCTTTCTTTTTTTCTGGCTTTTTTTCTGAAATTTTCCTGCTCTTTTTTTCTATTTTTCTCTCAGTATTTCACTACTTCTTCATTTTGGTATTTTTTCCATCCCCCCTTCCTTTAAGTCATTTTGTGCACAATTTTACATAATATTTGGTCGTGTAAGGATTAAAGAAGCAAAATCAACCTGAAGAGCCGTTTGGGACCCGAAAGAGCCGGTTCTTTTTAGTGAGCCGAGCCGAAGAAGGCGGTTCTCGAAAAATATTGACTTTACTCAACTTCGTTTTACTTCGACATTGACTTCAAAATACCGCATTTGGAACACAGCGTCAGGGGAACCAGTGTATTTTTACCTTCATGCACTGTAACTTTGACTTAATTCGCTTCTTAATTAGCAATTTTGAGCCCTCATTTTTGAGAGCTGGCTAGATTTTCTTGTGCGCCGAGAATGTGGGGGCAGTGCGCAATTGCACACGCGCGCAGCTAAGAGGGAACATTGCCCTTGAGCCTCAGTGAGCACAAATTATAAACTTAAGAACGGGGGCATCAAACTCATTTTAGCCCGAGGGCCACACAGTAGAAAAGCCTACTCAGAGTCCAGACTGGTAAATTAATGGCATAAAAAGTGTGCTTTGGCTGGAAGGCAGAGATTCTGTTTGGAAGCTCACAATTAGATTATGATTAAGACACGTAAGATTTGAACATAAAACGATTGAGTGTTTTCTTCCCCTCAATATTTGTTTTCCATCCTGTGTTTTTCCTTCTCCAAGCTTTAATTTCCACTATAGACAATAGCTAGAGCATATACAGCTACAGTGGGTGCTTTCTGAGGAGCAGCTGATTTTGGTAACATCCAGTGGACAGGTTCAAAACTGCACGTCATTGCTTGATGCAGCACATGTTTCTCTTGTGCTTCTCAGCATGGTCTCACATGCTCCAAAAAATGAAGTGCCGGGCCACATTTGGCTGACAGCCCTTGAGTTTAACACATGCCATTTACGGAAAAATGATAATTTAAGTTTAAAGAAAAAAAGAAGAGCATGAAACTGGTCCTGGGAATTAGTTATTAAACATCCTCGAATGTGTTCCTGGAGAGATTTTTAATAGGGGGACAAGGTGGGCTTTGGTTCAAAAAAAGGTTGTGAAACACTATTAGCGTCTAAAAAGAATATGCAACCTGCTGCCACCTGCTGATATGACGACTGATCATTGGAGGAAACAAAAGATACAGTACTTAACGACACACTGCAGTTATAAAACTGGGTACATTCATGCAACACACTAGTTGAAAAATAATGACTTACTACACGTTGTATGTCAGTGTTTTATCACCGCAAGATATACAGACTTATAAGGGGCTTAACTTAAAGTGAAGCTGCAGACTAGCTGGCATCTCTGCTCGGTTTTGATTGTTTTTAATCCGTCCTATTTCAAGTCGATTGTGAAGTGCGATGTGCAAAATCAAAATGCCGTTTTTTACCAAAACTAAATATGGCAACTTCAGGGTTTTATTTGAAGAGCGCTGCAGACTGACCTTCTCCTCCCAGACCGCGTTTCCGTTGAACACTTTGCTCCATGTGGGCTGTTTGACAGCCCCATTCGCCAGATGACTTTCTTCTTTCCGTTTCAAACTGCTCGTCATTATTCCCGCTTCCTTCCAGCGAACGCGTCAACAACGAAAAATAGCCACCTTACGTAAATTGACGCAATCTACAATGAGCGAATGGAATGAGTTGTGTCGCAGAACGCGGAGTATTAACTGTATGGATAGTCCGCTGATCTGACAGAATCCGGACCCTGGCCTCGAAAGGAAGACTGCGCATGCGCTTGATCGTTTGACCCCGGCTAAAATTAGCCAATCAGAGAGTGCGACGTCCTCGTGTCTTTTTCGGGTAGAAAAGTTTAGAAAAGATGCAGCGACATTAAGTGGCCAGTATTTGTAATGACAGCCCCAAGATTAGTGATGGAGATGATGGCTTTTTTTTTTAGAGAAACGGGTTTTTTTGCTCGGCTCACAAAGAGCCGGCCTTTTCGGATATAAACGGTTATACAAATGTATTTGTCATTTTAATCCACATAATAACAAGTACAGTATTGTGTGTCATTATGCAATAAATGGTTTGGAACAGGGTAAAATAAGGCATAAAAGAGAAAATAGAGACAAAGGGGAAAAAATAAAAAAGGAAATCATATTATATATATAAATATATATTATATGCTTACTTTTTTTTACTTATTAATCATTTGTATTTTTGTTTTTATTTATTGCATGTGGAGTAAGTAGTAATTTAATCTATGCTGCATGATGTGCATATAGCATATTTGACAATAAAGTTTACAAGTGAGAACAAAAAGAGACCAATAATCAATAACCAATATTTGACTAAAATGTAATAATTGGGAAATGGCGTTTAATTTTTCATAGTTTAAACATATTTAAATTTGGAATATTTATACTAAACTTACTATACTTAAGGCCAGGCAACTCAGAATCTCATCGCAAAAACAAAGAAACTATGTAATATAACAATAAACTTTACATTTTTTGAATAAAAAGCTGTGAAACACATTACCTCTGAAAACCACAATAAATTCAAAATCAAAATATTTACAGAGCTATCGATTTAAAGATAAAATAGAAAACAATTTAACTTTTTATATACACAGCAATTTAAAGTCGACAACACAGAATCCATGAAAAATAATATTGACCAATCAATCACATGAGAATAAAAACGTCTAGAAGGGAAACGGCTCTTTTTTGGTGGGAAGCTGACTTTAAGCAGGCCCGTTCGTGAACGACAAGTAACTGCTCAAGACCATATATGAGCTATGGTTACTTTTTTCAATTACACACACAAAAGGATTTCCATTTTCTTTTTTAAAAAGGAACATTTTGGGTAGAAATGTTTGCATCTGTTCCCTAAGTTGTACACAAATCACTGCTGATTGTAATGAGGCTGTTGAATAAGTTACCTTCACCTTGTGAGTAAAAGTCAGCGACACGTCAGCTATCTAAATGTTTAAAGGAAAAAAAAAATCAGCAACTTGATGCTTTTCATACATAAGAATTAAGTGACCCACCTGTAATATGCCATTTTTGTGTGTACTACGAAAGTGTCTCGATCCTGTAAGTTGCCCTCTGATTACCCTCACCTGCGCTCACTATTTCAGCCCCAGCGGCCACTTGTGTACTAATTATCCTTCTCCCTCTTTAAGTGCTTCCTCTCCGGTCACTCTTGGGGAGTCTGTCAGCGAACTTTAGCACATGCAAGGCAAGCACTTTTGACTCCCGGTTTGATTCCCACCTGTTATTGCATCCTGCGACCTGCTTGCCCACCTCATCTTCCTGCCTGTTTCCTTCCCCTGATTTCTGTTATCGGTCCCCTGCCCTTGGCTTCCAGATTGTCTCCGGTTCCCTGACATGCTTCCGTTCCCCGACCAAACTATGTTCTCCTGTCCCAGCTACCTGACTTGCTCCGATCCACGATCACGCTCTGCACTCTGGCCCCGGCTGTTAGCCTCACCTCTTGTCACCGGCCACGGGGGCTTCCTGTTTCACCCGTCCAGCGAGCACCAGATCGCTGTTTTTTCCTCTCTCCCTGATCCCCCCAGATTCCTTAATAAAGTGTTGTGTGAAACGTTACACATTTGGGTCCACTGTTATGGTCGTGACGGATACCCAACCTAAAAATACATAACACTAAGAATTGTCTTGTCTTGTGACAACAACTTAGGGAATATTGTTTACAACAGGATTATAGTTTCCACTCTAGGATAAACATGTAATAAAAGACCTAAAATAGAATAGGACTAAAGTAAAATGTTAGGATAAATAAGCAAATATTTAAGAGTCTGGCCTGTCATTAGAACAATAGTGGAATGGCATTAGCAGCAACATAATCGCATAGTAGTAGTTGAGAAATGCAATGCATGTTCATTCTTCTATACCTATATATATTTTTCGCCTTTTTACTTATTTTTTCAGTGATTTGTAGCTCTGCTAGAGGTCAGCGAGTCAACGAGGTGGTGTCCTGGGTGATAGGATTCCTTTAAAAAGTTGGTGGTATAGCGTGCCAGCAATATCTTCCAGACTGGGCTGAGAGCAGCTGATGATTTTCTGGGCTGTGTTGATGAGTTTCTTATTCTCTTTATTGCATATGATTAGAAAGAGAACAACAACAGTGCTGTTATTTAAAATACGTTTTGAAAGACTTTAGGGGAGAAAAAGGCTCAAAGTTCAACAACGATTAGAAAACCAACAAAAAATATATTTTAACTTGATTCAACCAGTTAAGGCATGCAATTGTTCCTGAAAGTGAAAGTTAGGCAATGTAAATATGAACCCAAACACAATGTATAGTGGTTTTATATTTCTAAATAAGATTACAGCATCCCATGACACAATGTGTGACGGGAATCATATATTAAAAAACACATCAATTTGTTTTTAACTGAAAGACATTCAAGTACTTTGTAAATGAAGGGATTGATGAATCTCGTAAGGGTGACAGTGTGGTGGTTTATACGGTAAGTAGAAAGAAAAGTACAGAGATTGATTTCATTGGTTTTCACGGTCAATGAGGACCAGAACCTCTCGCGAAAAGTGAATCAGCGAAGTACTGTCGCACTTTTTTTTGTGCGGCCTTCATTAGAATGGACTTGCAGAGAGAGAGAGAGAAAGAGAAAGAGAAAGAGACCTAAATTAAACTTGGTACCTATTTAAAATTAGTGGCTTTTTTGGTTGGGGCGGGGAGGGTGCACTGATCAAAGCCCTATGAAAATAAAGTCAAGCGAGAATGGAGAGTGAGAAAAAGAGAGGGAGAACAAAGGTCGACATGACAAGGGAGCAGGAAATAAAATCTTAAGAGAGATGCAGGAGAACACACATCAGGTGTCTGGTCACACCTGACACTATGATATGAATTGGCATTGGAGAGCTCAAGTTAAGGGGGTTCTGGCCGATTGGCTTGAATCTTGTACAGCTTTTAGTATATTTGAAGGATTATGTGTCAGTCGTGGTGAAGGGAGTGCTGGAGCCCATCCCAGCTGTCTTTAGGCAGTGGGCAGGGGACACCCTGAACTGGTTTCCAGCCAGTCGCAGGGCAAACAAAGAAAACTAACTCACTCATCCACACCTAAGGACAATTTAGACAGACAACTTAAAATGACTTGCATGTTTTTGGAATGTCGGAGGAAACCGGAGGAAATTGGAGAGCCCGGAGGAAACCCACGCAATCACGGGGAGAACATGCAAACTCCGCACAGGAAGGCTGATAGCTGGATATGATCCCATGACCTCAGACCACTCAGCAGCCATGCCGCCCGAGTCACATTTACAAAAAAATAACCAACATCTAATTTATCATTTGATTGAGAGAGAAAGAAAGCAATATATAAACTGTAGGGAAGAGTCTATTACCTTACCTTAACTTATACATTAAGTCTACCCAGCCCTCTTTCGGAATAAAGGCATCAAAAGACAGGTAATCTTTCTTTATTTAAAAAAAAAAAAAGTCCATGCAACGAGAAAAAAAAATAAAGACGGATGGCTTGTTTTACTGTTAAGTTTCTAAAGGGGTGGGTGGGTGTATTCCTTAACCACAAGGGTGAAAGGGGCATGATTTTCTGTGGTGTCTTGGGCAAGTGAAGCCTGGTGGCGCCCATCCCTCACCAGGCCAACAGCATGCTAATACGGTCTCTAATTCTAATGTTTAGGGCTGAGATGTACGTTAATAAACCTTGAATTTAGTATCGCTCTCTGCCATGTGACAAGAGAATTGCGTGCCTCACTCTGCATCTGCAGATGCTTAGCACAGTAATAACTTACATACTAAATGAATTAATAGTATTCATAATGTGAAAACTTTTTAAAAGACAATGCTAAAGTTGTGAAGTTAAACGATAAATAATAGTAACACTAAATAAATATAATCATTTAATATATTTTTATCCTTAATTTCCATGAGCAACGGTTGAGGCAAAGCCTCTCCAGCCTCCCTTGACTGAACGTGACTGATATGTGTGTACAGATGTAGCTTTCCATCAGTTGCAACAAGAAAGAAGTAAATATTAGAATTGCATTAGCCTATGTTTATCTTAAGTTTAGGCAAACGGGCTGTTTGAATAAGCAATGAGTGGAAGACTGCCTAAAACAATCAAGTTTTCAGTACAATCTCTGTTTAAATTGACCCACCCAAAAGCTAAACTATAAGAAAGCTATTTCGAAAATTAAATATATTGTAGGTGTTCTGATTCATTTTACCTTATATTGTTTAGAATTGAATTTCTGGGCAGGGAGTGTCTTACTTATCGTACCAACAGAGGAGAGCAGGGATTCACCGCAATGATTAGTTTTGCAGAGGAAATCTAAATTCAATAATCCATCCATTATCTGCACCGCTTATCCTCAGTAGGGTCGCGGGGGTGCTGGAGCCCATCTCAGTTGTCTTCGGGCAGTGGGCAGGGGACACCCTGAACTGGTTGCCAGCCAGTCAGAGGGCACAGAGGGACAATTTGGACCGGCAAATTAACCTGACATGCATGTTTTTGGAATAAGGGAAAAAACCGGAGTGCCCGGAGGAATCCCACGCAGGCACGGGGAGAACATGCAAACTCCACACGGGAAGGCTGCGGTAACTGGAATTGAACCCTGAACCTCTGACCAGTGGGGTTGCGTGCAACCCGTTGCTGACCCATTATATATAAATAGAATATCTATTATAATGACAATAATAATTGTCTTTGGTGCTTTTGGTAATAACTGACAGTTTTGTTGTTAGTGTTGACCATCAAACAAGGTATCCTTGGACCTCTGCTTTAGGGGAAGCCTCCCCAAGGCAGTGGATTATCCATTTCTAAGTGTCCATGATCTGTGCTTTAGTCTCGTAATCTGAAGGGCATAACCCAGTACATTCATTTGTATTTTTACTTTGAATTATCAATTTTGCAGTTCAATAATTTTAATAGATAATATTAATCCTAAGAAAATTTTAAACATACAGCAGCATACATTGCTTAATCTAACAAGTGTTTGGATTTTTTTGCACAATAATTCAATAATAAAACATTTCAAAAAGACCAACTCACCACATTTTTAAGAAAAATGGTCAAATTTGGAAGGAAGAGGTGATGGTTTACATTGGGGATATACTGTGGAAGTTGAGCCAATAAACAAATGTAATGATCACTGATTTTCTATGGCATGTTCAAATCATATGGCCCTCAGCACAAAAAGGCAGTTGTGCATTTTTTTCTTATTTCCTTAAGAGGACAGTGTTGGATTCAGGGTAGTTGAGACTCTCTCTTTCCCTCTTCTGTGTGGTGGTCAAGCTAGAGAGAGCAAAATAGAAGAAACAACTGGTAAACTACTGCTACTACTGCTAAAGTACTTGAAAAAGTAGTGGCAGCATCTGAATGATTTCATATCTGAGAACAATCTTTTTGAATCAATGCAATCAGGATTCAGGGCTAACCACTCGACTGAGACAGCTCTGATTATGGTAACCAATAATCTCCTACTGGCAATGGACTCTGGCGCTTCATCACTTTTGCTGCTGCTGGACCTTAGTGCTGCTTTTGACACAGTGGACCATAATATCTTACTAGAACGGTTGGAAAAATGGATTGGTCTCTCAGGAACCGTCCTCTCATGGTTCAGATCCTACCTCTCAGATAGAACGCACTGTGTCAATTATGGCGAAATTACATCTGAGCCCTTTAGCGTTACCTGTGGTGTTCCGCAGGGTTCAGTGCTTGGCCCCCTTCTTTTCAGCATTTACATGCTTCCATTAGGTGATATTATTATTATAATATCAGTTTTCATTGCTACGCAGATGACACTCAACTATATCTTACGTTGGAGGAATCTGCCACACTAAACTGTGGAAATTTGGAGCCCTGCCACACTGAGATAAAAGAGTGGATGTCACTCAATTTTTTGTGTCTTAACTCTGATAAGACCGAAATGTTAGTTATTGGTCCATCTAAATGCCGTGACTTATTCTCAAAAACTGCTGTGAACATGGACTACTCTCCGGTCTCCCGAAGTCCAGAATCAAGAGTCTTCAGCTGGTACAAAATGCTGCAGCGAGGCTTTCCACTAAGACAAGAAAGTTTGATCACATTTCCCCGATTTTGGCTAACCTGCATTGGCTCCCTGTTAGCCTAAGATGTGATTTCAAGGTTCTCTTAGTATTATATAAAATCATACATGGACTTGCTCCCTCATATCTTTCAGATCTGATTTCCCCCGATGTTCCGGTCCGACGCCTTCGGTCTTCTGGTGATCCCAAGAGCCAACAAGTGTTCCGCTGGTTCGAGAGCGTTCTCCATCCGGGCCCCGGTGCTGTAGAATGCTCTTCCCCCTTGAGAGCCGATCTGCCACCTCAGTGGAAATGTTTAAATCTAAGCTTAAAACACACTTCTACTCTATAGCATATGAATAACCTATACTTTTCGTGGACAATGTCTCTGTATTATTTGTGATTGCAACATCCTTTGCTGTCCTGAAAGGGGGATGCCACATGTGCGGTCCCATCTCAAGGTTTCTTAATTTTCCTCATGTTGAGGTTTTTAGGTTTTTCTTTGCCTTCATGTTAGTTCCAGATCAGGGCATGGAGTAATAATAGTCTGAAAAAATAGTCTGTGTAATAACCTGTGAAGCCCTTTGAGACTTTTTGTGATTAAGGGCTATACAAATAAAAATGACTTGACTTGACTTGGTGGGTAAGCAAAACCGATTGCGGCTCAGAGTCCAGGAAAAGAAAGCGAGGCAGACTTTGCCACCACCTTTCATATGCTTTGTGACACCATATACGACCAGAAACGTGTCTTTGGACATTGTTACATGAGTTTTCCCTAAGGTACTGGAGAATAAACAGAATAAAGCATCTTTATTATCAATCTGTAGAGGCTGGAACCGAAAATGTCGTCCGTGAGCAAACTTGCAGACACTTTTTGAAGCTTTCCGTCACGGGCGTGGGGAGAATGGCGTAGAGACTGTATTGCGACTCAGTTCATTGCGAGTGCGACGAGACTAACGTGGGGAGACGGCGCCGGTGGTTCACTTCTTTGCGGTTGTGGAGACTGGCGTGGGGAGACTTGCGTGGCAAGGCAGCTGTAATTCTGTCCATTCCGGGTGTAGGTCCTTCATCAGGCGGTCGAGATGGTCCAATAATCCGAGAAAGGGGGTGTCTTGGCGGAAGAATGCAGAGTCTTTCAACGTTCCTTCCTTTTGACAGAGTCTGTAGCTGGAAATAGGGAGTTGTATTTGAAGCAAAGGGGTTCATTCAGGGGCAGCACGGCGGCGCAGTGGTTAGCGCGTGTGCGGCACAGTTCTAAGGTTTTTGGAACCACCTGTGTGGGTTCAAATCCTGCTACCAGACTTCCTGTGCGGAGTTTGTATGTTCCGTGCTTGCGTAGGTTTCCTCCAGGCACTCCGGTTTCCTCCCACATTCCAAAGACATGCATTTTCAGGTGGATTGGCCGGTCCAAATTGTCCCTAGGTGTGAATGAGCGAGCGAGCTGTCCATCTCTGTGTGCCCTGCGATTGGCTGGCAACCAGATCAGGGTGTCCCATGCCCACTGCCCGATGATTGCTGGGATGGGCTCCAGCACCCCCGCGACCCTACTGTGAGGATAAGCGGTGCAGCTAATGAGAGAGAGGGTTCATTCAACAATCTTAAACAAAATGTTCTGTCAGGTTCTATGTGAGCTCTTTTTGAATACAACAGAATCCCTCACAAACACCAAAACCTGTTCACCGTTTGCCTCTTTGTATGAGTTGTGTTTTCTTTCTAAGTTTTGCATGAAATGTTTCCCCTCACGCATTCAAGGTGCATAGGCTACGTGCTTAACGATTCCATTACATTCCCCCGAAAATTAGATACGAAGATATTTTAGGAACGTTCCCAGCGCATGCAGGAGTGGTAGTTGGGTAAATTTCCGGCACAACACAGACAAGCATGTAAGTGTGCGTATTAAAAAATACAGTGGTGGCAAAACTAACTTTGGTTGTGGTTCATTTAAGTATTCATTACAAAGTAAAACACACAGATAAAAATGTGTTTTCAGCTTCCTCCAACTTGAGAACCTTCGATTCATTAATCTTCAATACTATTGCGGCAACTGCGCGGTTGCCATGTTTTTGCGCCAAGCGAAGGAATCAACTGACAGGGTGGATAAAACCACAGAAAGCATTCAATGGAGGGAAAGTGAGCTTTTGAATTTCATTCATTTTGGGGGGGACAACTCTCTTCAGCCTTCGCTAGCACAATAACTTTCAAATTGCTAGATACGCTACAGCATTAGCATCCATGAGCACCTCCGCTAACATTGCATTGCGTTTGACGTCACGCGTCCTGTTCTACGCAAGCCGAATATGATGTTAGTTTTATTTTTTTCTATAATAATGGGCCCCAAGAAGGTTCCTGATGAGGGGAAGGACAGGTGGAAAACAGTGACAACAACGATCAAGTCAAAGAAGTAAACAATTGCAAAGTATGAAAATGGTGTACAAGTGTTTGCATTAAAGTGCTGCTTGAAAATTGAGTAAATGGTTCAAAAATGTTCTTTTTTTAGCTTTTTGCCAATATTTTAATATATATCATTGTCCCAAATAATTATCATCGTCCAGATACACATTTTTTAAATATTTTGGGTAGAAACTTCCATTAGTATGGGGCTATTTTAAAGCAGTTTTGGGTGGTTGCTCTTCTGAAAGTTTATACAGTACTTGAAGTCATTTTGTTTTTTTGAAAAGTGTAGGGAATTAAATATCAAAATGTACCGTTTACCAAATTGTTCGAATTAGTTATCTAACTCCATTAACCAAACACAACCTACATTCACCATACAATTTATGCACGCTCGTTTCCTGAGGGAAAATATGAACAGGAAGCCGACATTTCCACACGGGGGCAGATTTATTTTCCCTATCAGTTCAACTAAGTGTACTCCATCGTAAACGGCCGAATTAGCGACGTTGGAGTCTCTGGGAAGCCTTTTACTCAAGTCCTTTAGCTTTCTCCTATTGGCCATCTTCTCCCCGCATAATGACGTGCCAATTCCTCACATAGGCGCGCCAAGGAAGCCCCCTGGGCTTCACCATCTCGTAGAAGAGTCCCAATGTCTGGGGTACTCAAAAAAACATCGAGCGTTTCTACGTCATCAGGGCCTTTCTTCGTCACCAGCGTCTGGATGTGCTGATTATCAGCTGTACCTGTAAACAACATTTTCCACCAGGGTGCCCTGACCTCGCACCACAGCCCAGTCGGTGAATATATTTTGCATTAAATGTAATTTGTATTCAATCGTATAAAATCCTTTGTAGTCCAATGTATAAAATTCTTCAAAAGTCATAGCAGTTGAGAACCACCACTTTAAACTTTTAGAACTGCTAACAGTTATTTGAGGCAATAACCTCTGAGAAAGAGCTCCTTTAAAAGGACACCACTTGTACCCCTTTCACTAAACAGTCAGCAAAACACATAACTAACATTGGTGTTTTGGAACAAATACGCAACTGGTTCTGTGTCTTTAAATGAGGTCACCTGGGGCGACAGGTGCGTTCATGGCGTTTTAGTGCAGTGTTAGATATTACCTGCTGATTGGAGGCTCAGCCGATTTTGAGGGTTCCAATGGGGCAACAGTACCCGTTCCCTCTCACTGAGGGTGGTTCGGTTGGCTTCTTTCACGCTCTCACGCCAACTCCACCGTCACTGACGTCAGCGTCACGTGGTCGCTTCTTTCCCTCTCGACGTCCGCCGTATTTTTCCTCCCCTCTCGCCGGAACCACTCGAGATACAGCCAACGGGTCCGAACCGAACTGGAGCGGGGGTCTCGGGGCGCTTTGGGGTGTTTCGACAAGCGGCTGATGGACGGAGGAGCAGCTGGCACCTTTGAAGTTGCCATCAATGAGACGCAGACCTCCCGTCGGCGTCCTGGTTCCGCTGAGCTGCTGCCATTGAAAACTTTTTTGGGGGTGTGCGTTTGTTTTGTTGGCCGCGCACGACATCGCGAGGTGAGTGTTGTTTTCCTGCTTCGCATTTCGCTCCGGTTCGGTTGAGCCCAACTTCGCGCCCACATTCGCCGGGCAGCTGCACCGTACGTCGCCTGCTTAAAATGGCGACAGCCGACGGGCGGGGTGGAGAAGGTTGTTGGAGAGCCGGGGACTCGTCTCGCTTCTTTTATTCTTCCCCAACACGAAGGTTCGAACACGAAGGTTCGAACACGCGTGGTACCGAAAGGTTCTTGTGCACGAAGTTGGCAATCACTCCGCCTGCAAGTTGAGCGGACGGAAGATCAGCACGCATCGTAATGGGAAATGAGTGATGATGACGTCCACGTTCGGCGGCTGGAATTTATTTTATAGATTTTTTTAAATATGAAACGCAAGTAAAATACTGGGCCATTTCAACGGTTTGATATCCGTTAATAATTTATATATTTTATATTAAGTGAATACTAAGTGTCATATCAAGACATCTGTAATGGGACACTTATTCATTTTTTTTTGCATTCAGCCTAATCAACTATAATTCTTAATACATACCTGTCAACCTCCACGGCTGCGTGCCCTTACAAACTGTCGTATTTTCCCTTACAAAATACAAAATAATCTTACACCATTTTTTTCCCCAAATGTGTTTATTTGTATAGTTTAACATGTTATATTGTATATGTGTTTCGTTATACCATATATATATATTGTTAATTAACATATTGTTGCTCGACATGAATGAGGTTTATTGTATAAAAGTTCAAAAATGAAGTAGCTTGGACGTTCACTGTCGAAGGAAAAATACATGCAAATATAATTAACTAGACTAATACATTTTCTTATTCAAATTATGAATTCATTTTCTGCATTAAATTATTGTTGGTAATATCAGTATATTAAAGGGATAACCACAAACCTGTCTTTTTTTTCATTTTCTCATTTTATACTTCCTTTTTTTCTTACCTTCTTTATACAACATAATAATTCGTAATATAACGCATCAAAGCAAAAGAGCCGTTTGAGAGCCGTCTCTCTTTAATGAGTTGAGCCGAAAAAGCCTGTTCTCTAAAAAAAAGAGACTGACTTCCTTTCACTACATCAAACCGCTCGCTTCGTTTGCAACAAAAAAAAAACGATGCCGAGATAGAGGCTACCGCGGCGAACTCGTTTGACGTGATTGATTTGCCGTTTGGTGATAGACTGTATACCGGATGGTACCCATAATTGACAAATTTTCTTTTTTCCGTACTGATTTTCTCATACGTCATACACGTCTTAAAATGCTAATAATAATAATAATAAACGTACTTTGTACGGCAAAACCATATAGGTTGAGGCAAAACTTATAATTTTCGTAGCTCACACTTGAGTTTGTATAGCATGGTGTGTTGATTAATGTGTAAAGATGCATTCAATAAAGAATAAACCAATCATAACACATTCAAGGCCAAGCACTAAAATATTTTTCCCCATTCTTTGTGAATAAATGTGTTGTGATTAGAAAAGATATTTGAGTGATAAATCATAATCATGGAAAAACCTAAGAATCTGGAGTTGAAATTCTTTTAATGACCGTCTAAGAACAGAAAGAACGTGTGTAACTGGCCCCAGAACCAAACTAACGTTGACATCCCTGATTTAAAAGGATAGTCTGTTAAGTGGCTCCTAGTGGTTAAAAACTCCATTAAAAATAACTATTGATTTAAATCAGCGGTCACCAGCCTTTTTTTTTTTTTTTAGCTAAGAGCTACTTTTTGTTACTGACTGGCACGATGGGCCACCAGTTTGATATGCATTTCCAAACTGACTATGTTACTATATTACTATGTTGTTAACAGGTTGTAATTATTAGCAGTCTAGTTATAATAGGCTTAGTCAGTCACTAAAACATCATGCAGGTTAGAAATTAAATTTCCTGGAAAATCACAAAGACCCAAAACTCGTGAGCTATTTTCTAAACCTGTCAGTGGGGTACTTATGTGTCCTTTGGGGGTTAGCTGGTGTTTCAATAAAGAATTTTCCCTCTCAAACATCAGTACATACTAATGAGAAAATAATCTACTCAATGATTTGATGAAAATGTATTTATCAATAAAGTTAAAAAAAAACATGAACCAAATTATTTAAAAATAATCAAATATGTGTTGTGTGTTTCATAAACACAAACCATAAAAATGTCTCTTAAATGTTCAGTACATGAAAACACTAGAGATTTTTTAATGTATTGTTGAGCTGCGAATCTTTAAATTTAAAAGAACACATTTTCTATTTCCGTACATATCTTGCAAAAAGACTTCCCACCTAATTGTTTTCTAATTATCTTTTATTTTCCATTAGATATGTTTTTTATTCTTTAAATGTATTAATAAATGCAATTCCTAAGTGTATTATATTGTGGTGTGCTATTTTTAGCAATTTAGAATTGTCTTTATTGTCAATGATAACAACATAGTGAACATTGTTTACAACGAGATGAGACATGGCACTCCATGGTAAGCATGTAATAAAGACGTAAAAGAATAAGCTAAAAATAATGTAAGGATAAGAGGCATAAAGGTGGACATGGTAGTGCTTGGAGATTCACAACATCACATGCAATAATATTTAGCAGCAAAAAACAAAGAGGTGGTGACTTTGTTGAGAGAAGTCCTTTATAATGTTGTTAGCTCTGTTGTGGTAATGCAACGTGGCAATGTGCTCCAGACTGTACAGAGATCAATCAGCCTGGACCTGTATGGATTCGGAGGAGCTAGAAAGAACACTGTGTTTTCTTGCCAATGTCTAAAAACTGCTTTTGCTATGGAATGACCATTTAATACAGATGTTGCTGTTAAACCTGATAATATTGGAGGAAAACGTTTTGCCCTGCAGTATAGTTGATAAATTTATTTAAATTACTCTTTTCTTTTTAAATTGTAGGTAAACACATATATGAGTATACTTGTCACGTTTAAGGCCTTGAATCAGAATAAATATTGCATCGTGCCTGCTTTATTGTGATATGCATGTTATTGTGAGATTGTTTGTTTGCAAAACCCAGTCTTTGTTTGATTAATCCCTGTTCCAGTCACAATGACACACATGGAATAGCCTTTTCTGTATCTGGCACTTACTGATGTCGACCATGTTTTTGTTCCCTCCATAATGTTCATATTTTGCCTCTGATGAAATGTTTAACTCCAAGAAGCTCGACTGTTGATTGTGATGTCTATTTACCAACAGCGGGACAGCATGCAGGCACTGCTGTGAAGGCCAAAGGCAGCGGCATCTGAGATGCACTTTAAGCCTGCTTCGTTTCTTTTATTAACTTTGCACGAAATTCACTGCGGTCGACTTGACACCTTTCCAACTTGCTTTATGGGTTAAAATTTCACCTTGTGGATGAAACAAATTAGAAACTTTTCTTTTACCCATTTATTCTTCAAATTGTATCTTCAGTCCTCACTTTCGAGGCGTGATTTCAGCACACAGTGACGTCACGGCACGCTCTCTCCCCGCTGTCATGGCGACTACATATTCGCATATCCCCCACCAGGCGTTAACTGCACGCAGAGAGTCTTTCTCGATCTTGGTGCAACTGTGTCGATTCATTTCAGCTTCGGGCCGCACCACTGACCCTGGTCCTGCGTTTCGCTGTGAAGAATTGACTGCTTGTGATGTCAGCCATTTTAGGTTGGGCTGCATGGAGCACGAGGCGTCAACCATTTTTTCTTCTCTCTACCCTCTCACTACTTGTTTGTCGCTCCCTATTCAGCAGCCCGGTTCTGCATGCCCCGGCAGAGGCCACAGCAATGCGGCCCTTTTGCAACCCACACAGCCATCTGCTGTGTGACCTGAGAGTCACTCGGAGAGGATGGGCCAGCCCAGTAGGAAACTGACGCGGAATGTTCTGCTGTTGGCAATGTCAAGCTAGAGTCCCAGTCGAATGAACAGACTCCTTCAGATGTTTGAATGTCCGCAAAGGAGTAACTGATCATAACCTCTGAGGGTCGTCAGATTAGGTCTTTAAAGTTTTTTTGTGCCTTACTAGGCTTCGGCGCAATACCTGTATACCTGTGCAAACTAAGCCAAAGACAGACAATTAATGCACCCCCTAAGGGGAGAGTAACCAAGGCCGATGCCTGAAAGCCCACTCGGTGCCATATGGTTGACTCAAAGAATCATTATCTCCAACCATAACTTTCAAGGTGACCACACCTATCTGGGAAACACTAAAATTGTCAGTCTGAGCAGGCGGTTCAAACTCAATTTACTTGGGCACGCCGGTAAAAAAAGATTCTATCGGGTTTGCCAAAAGATTAAAAAAAAATCCTCTATTCTCAAATATCTTTTTTTTACACAAATCAAGAGATAAAAAGTAACCATATTAAAAAATAATAAGAAAATAAATCAGCAACCAGTAAATAATAATAATAATAATAATGATGATAGGCAACATAGTGAAAATGAATACAGTATGTGAGTACAAAAATAAAACTAGTAAGAATGTGCATGTGCTCTCGCTCTCGCTCGCTCTCTCGCTCTCTCTCTCGCTCTCGCTCTCTCATGCTTTTGATGGGAACAGCCAGCAAAGTAAAATGACTTTCAAATACCATTTTTAAAGCACACCGCGGACAGAAGTTTCATTATCCTACGTGCACTGTATTGTTGACTGCATTTGGGAGTGAACTGTGCCCGATTTTGAGCCCTGCCTAACTAATAACAATGGAGGTAGCATCCATAATCAATCTTGCGCAGGCTACGCCAAAATTAAACATTCATATTAAAGCAGGGGCCTTAAACTATCATCATGTGTGCTGCAAATGGCCCGTCGGCCATGAGTTAGAGACCCTTGGTCTGAAGTGCAAAGTGCAAGCAAAGAGTATATAGCCATTTAACAAAGGGACACGGATGGCATGAAGTAGTTTGAGCACATTTAGTGTTTGTCTGGTGTGGAAGCCAGCGTTTGGGGTGAAGGGGTAGGAGGTGGTTGCCATGGGGACAGTAACACACCAGTGGCGCTGCCGACCTGTCTCCCTTGGCCAAGCATGCTATGAGAAGGAGTGGGAAGAACGGTGGGAAAGAGGGAGGGCCAGAGGGGAAGTAGAGGTTGGGGGTGTATCTGATTGACGTAAAAGGACAAGCAAGGAAACTCCAAAACCGAGTAAACAAGCAACGAACGTGCGTACGCGCGCCTCTAGAACGCTGCTTTGTCATTAGTGACTTGTGTTTTGTGTTGCTCAGCCTTCATCTGAGCTGGGCCTGCACAGTGTGCTATTATTGGCCTAGACTCTGTGGATCAGGCCGGGGCCTGTGCTAAAGTCAGGCAGCGCTATGAAAAGAGGTCATGTTGTGCAGAACCGTCAAACAGGCATTGAATGACCGGCAGAACAAAAACATCTTTCAGTCGCCATTAAGAAAAATGAGCTGTCTGGGTAGCGCTGCTAAACAGCTTTCGCATGCATTCTCTGGGATGCAAGCAGCCAGCCCCACACCCCACACACAGACAAATGTAAGCACATATGTTCCTAGCTCACCTGGCTAGCGCACCCTCTGCCCTGCAGTTCATTTGCTTCGCTCTACATCTCACAGGAAACCCAAACATGCAAATGCTGGGGAGCAGAAACCAACTCGCCATTGCTGCAAGATGTAAGATACAAATAGATGGCCTTCAATTCATACTCTGTGAGTCAACAGGGCGCCTGGGTGTGGTGCAGCCAGGACAGGGCTTTGTTTGCAATGCATCTTTTCCTGATTGAGGCCCACACTATGCTAGTTTTTAGGTATTGGATACTCTTGCAAGGTGCCAACCTCAGTCACTAGTACTTAGTGGTAGGGTGCATCGCTTAAGGTGTCCTTAAAAGGTTGAAAGTAGAATATTTTCTCTGTTAAATATGTGTTTAAAATGCCCAACTGAATTAAAGGAGCCCTTAATTTTTTTCTCCCACTGCACCTTTATGCTTTTATCAAAGCTTGGTAGGACATTGTTGTCATGCTTGTTGTTTATTTATTTATATTTGTTTGTATTTGTTAATGTAACATGGAAATGATGAAAGTAAAGAAAGGCCTGTTTCACATGGCCTGTTTCACATAGAAGCCAAAAAACAAGAGTTTGTGCACTTACTTGCATTGCATTTGTTGTAGTAGTGGCTCTGCGTCTTTGACAAACTTTTGACAATTTGGTCAATCAGTATCTCTGCTTCACTATGGTTTTTTTGGGGCACAGTGATAAATGTATTAGATGCCTTCAGATTAATTGCCTTCCAATTATAATTTGCCAATTATGGCCATTAAAGTATTCGCCTGGGTCATTAGATTTGGTTTTAAAATCTCAAAATATAACTAATTTTAGAAAACCAAAATACTTAGATGGTGAAATTACTTTGAGAGCACTGTTTTGCTTGTATAGGACCCTCTTAAAAACTACTTTTTTGATTCTGTTATCACTATGAGCATCAGTTAGACACTACTACAGGATTTCCAGTCAGTATCAGCTAATATTGAAGCAGGAACATTGTATGGCCGATTATCTGCCTATAAGTGGTATCGAACATCAACATTTAGCAAATCGTACTCGGTGAAAACTTTGTACTGACTTTGATCTGATGAAAGTAGTATTAAACAAACAAAAATCAATTGAGTGTATGGCGACTGACTGAGGAGAGCTCCTTGCGTCGGAACATTCCAGTCTGAGCAAGCACAGCAAGAACGGAAGGGGGGGGTGCTTGGGCGACGCGGTGTAGCACGGGGCAAAAGGAACGGGGGTGGAAAGGGTGTGGCACTTGGAGGATTGAAGGGGGATCGAGTTGGGAAAATTCCTCTCCGAAACACCTCGCCGCTTCCTCTACGACAGTTAACACCCCTAAGCGGCTTCCCCACCCCCCACGTCTCACCCGACATGGCCGAGTAATGGATGACTGGGACTGTCCACCCAGAAGCTTTTGTTTCAGTCACGTGACTGGTCCTTCTTGGCAGAACTGTGCCTCCTGATACAGAACTGAATTGCAGAGAAGTAGGAGGGGTGTGGAAGCCCAAGACGAGGGCAGCAACTCCTCCCGGGGGGTGTTTGATGGAACAGGGGGCATCACGTTCCTTCAACAGTGGCCCATCGTCATTTTTCGCACTAATGGTCTAAGTCATGGGGGTAAAAAATTTCACATTTCTATTAAGTTGAGGCTTATTTAGTTTTCAATCACCTTGAGTGTTGCGAAAGTAAATTTTAGCATTTCAATGAACTAAGGTTTGTGTATGGGCTCTCTAGTGTGAGCTCGAGTCTGAGACTGACGTAGCATGACCTTTTTTTTTTTTTTTTTTTTTTCAAGTAAACCTTTTGGTTGTTTACCTGTAGACTCAAAAGAGAGCGAGAAGGAAAGCCATGACCGTTTTTGGAGAAGGGCTGGTTTGTGCTCTGGCTAATGGTATAATTTGCCATATCTACCGGCAGAATTTCCTTGTGTAGCAATAGAATAGAATATACCTTTATTGTCATTGTTACAAAATGGGTTTACATATTGTGACAACGAAATTGGGCATGACACTCCAGTTTCACACGTTCACAGTGAGGTAAAAAAGCCAAGAAGATAAAGGAACAGAGAAGAAAAGGTTATAAAACAAGGAGGATAAGGTTATAGTTATAATTTACACAATATTTACACAAGAAATGTCGGCATGTAGGATGTTACATAGAGTTTGATATCGTATCGTCGTGTACTTTTAAGAATATTTAAATATTCAAGGAGAAAAAATGTTTTGATAACTGAGGAAGACTGAGACATTTAACACGAAGCAAAGTTGAGCAAAAATTAGCTCAGGAGATAGAGCGCCCGTCTTAAAATCAAGAGGTCGCTGGTTCGATTCCCGGCTTCTCCGTGTTGTATGTCGAATTGTCTTTGGGCAAGACACTGAATCCCTAATGCCCCCGATAGCAGGTAGTTGCGAATAAAGGAGGACTGTCTGATCTCTCCCTAATAAAAAACTTCATTACAATATTCCATTTGAGATGTAATCCAGGCATAGTTTACCATTTGTAAGTGATGATGGCGGCAAAGGAGAGGCTTCACTTTACAAGGCTCACCAATTCGACAAACTTACCCAAGAAATATGACGAAATTTGGAGTGCGTAAGGCTAATATAATTGAATCAGGTCATACAACAGTGTGTTGGGTTTTTCCCTCAAGTTTTTGAAAAAACAACATTAAATGTGTGTTACCAATTTTGTGCTGGCAATCAACTCCCCCTAAAAGGTTTCCCCACTAGTGCTATGAGTGGGGTATGAGGAACAAATTTTCTTGACAATTTTTTAGAATCATGTTCCAATTTCAGACCCTAGTTCAAGACTTTTTATATATTATTAAGATTTAGATTCAACAGGTTACGATGAACAAGGCCCACTGGGGGAGCGACCAAACACATTCTCTTGTTCAATAAGTCTTGTCTCATCTAGGTTTGAATTTAATTTTTCAGTATACGCTTATGTAAGGATATTATAGTTTAAGAAAGTGCCATTATTCAAGATTAAGTCACTCCTGGACTTTTTTGCTGTTCTATTCACCTCTCCTTCTCACGCCGCCAGGGGAAAGTTGGGAGGAATGGTGAAACTCCTCCCCAGGAGCCTCGCCATTTTGTTTGTAGAAGCCGTAAAATTCACTGATTCGTATTACCAGATAGGTTACAACCAATGTCAAGTTGAACTGTAACATGTCACCTTTTATTATTAAGGTGTGCAAGGGTTTACCTTGTCTCCTCTTGTATACGTTTACCCTGAGTTGGGGGAGGGGGTATTGAAGGTGGATAAGTGAGACATAACGGCGCGGGGGTGGGGAAAGGAGGGGATCAGACAGGAGCACTCCAAAATGGCTTTGGCAAGGAAGCCAAGCTGGTTTCAAAAAAGGATTTCTTTCAGTTTCCTCGTAATCATATTTAGATACTTGATGGGTTTTAGTTATGAATGAACCTTCACATAATAATTGCTGCTATCCTCTTTCTCACGCAATACCTTTGCCTACCTAAAGGCTGGAACAAGTTGCTAGTGTACTTTTCCTTTATCACTTTATCACCAAATGTTTTGTTTTTGGCATATTTCCTCTCCAGGCCACCATGCAAGCTCCAAGCGGACGTACAGACGTGCTATGCGTGGGCTCTCCCTCTGCAGCTGGCCTATAAGCTGCCAGAAAGCAACCATCCTCCTGGTCACACCCCCTCACACTTCATTTGAGTGACGCTCCCCACCGTGTGGCCACAACATGGCCAGCAAGAGGAAGTCCACTATTCCCTGTATGATCCCAAGCAAAATCATTCCCCAATTTGTGGACGTCGACACAGACATTCCGGTACTTAAGCGTCAGACTGCAATTTCCGGCAGCGGCAGCGGGAAGAACAGCCCGCCAGAACTGTCCGTCACTCTTAAACCGGAAGCAGCGGAGCCTATCGCAGATGATGCGGGGAACTACATCTGCAAGCCTTGCAACTTTGAGACCTATGACCTCAACTTGTTCTTAGACCATGTGTACGCCGGGCACCCGGAGTTCCGCTTGGATCCGAGCTTTCTCTGTGTGAATTGCGGCTTTTCAGCGTTGAAATTTGAAGGCCTGGCCCTTCATAACGCCAGGATTCACCCCAGCACCTTTAACTGCCCGCTTCAGTTGAGAAGGAGGGACCGAAAGGCAGTGGTGGAGCAGTTGATAGTAACGGGCTCAGATGAAGGCACTGATAACGAGATCTCCATCAGCAAAACCCCAATAATGAAGCTACTGAAGGGCAAATCAGAACTCAAACGGATCATGATGTCACAGCCGCCCTCCGACTCCCATTTCTTAGCTGGCTGTAAGGACCCTGAAAGTAAGGAGACTGTGGCATCCGCACGCACACCCACTACTGTCCAAAAAGGACCAACCAAGGTCACGTTACCTTCAGCCATTCAGATTGTCAATGGGTCAGGAACTTTACCTATGCTCAAGTCCCCCGTCACACAGGTAACTTTATTTTTTAAGTCGTATGTGCAGCTTAAAGTAATATTTGTTATCAATACAGATTTTATTAGTTGAATCTTTTGTCACAACTTAAATTTCCAGTCTTATAAAGCAAAACAATCCACTTTATACCAAAAAGTTATTACAATAATATTAATAATCCTAATTTAGTACTCAAAACTCCTCCCACATTTTGGAATTGACCACAAAGGCCTTAGTTTCTTGAAGTAGGGTTTTTACTTTTAGGCCCTAATTTTGACTCTGGGAGCTCTTTTCCTTTCGGTTAAATCACAAAGATGTTTTAGAAGACTGCAAATATTTGAAAAAATGGCCGGGATTGAAACGTTCCTAAATTGGAACACGGTTTTAAAAATGGCAATCATACTGCTGGGATTGAAACGTTCCTCAATTGGAACATGGTCTTGAAAACTGCAATCATATTAGTAATTTCAAAAGTTGCTCATTTTATCCAATGTATGTGTAGGTGCTGTCTGTTCAGACCAAAAACCAGCATCAGTCCACCGCAACAGACGTTCCCAAGGATGCTTTGGCTTCCGAAAATCTCCCAAAAGTAAAAGTTTTAATCATAGCTCCTTTAACAGTCTGTTGTTTGCTTGTAAAGGTCCTGCTCATTTTTCCAACTGTTCCTATCCAGGTAATGATTCCTCTGAGTAGCATCCCTATCTACAATGCCTCCATGGACTCTTCATCCTTTTTGAAGACTTCCTTCAGCAAATTCCCGTATCCGACCAAGGCAGAGCTCTGCTACCTTACTGTGGTCACCAAGTTCCCAGAGGAGCAGATCAAAATCTGGTTCACAGCTCAGAGACTTAAACAAGGGATCAGCTGGTCTCCTGAGGAAATTGAGGAGGCCAGGAGGAAAATGTTCAATACCATCATTCAAACCGCATCTGCCAGCAACCCCAACCAGGTGCAGAGTTCTATGCCTCACACAATCACAGTCCTCGGGCCCACTGGTATTCCGCAAATTCTACAGGGCTCACTGGTTGGCCAAAGCGGGGTCCTGGTCACGCAGCCATTGATGGCCAATGGTATTCAGGTCAATGGTACCCCTGTCGCTCTGGCAGTCACTCCAAAGCCGCAAGCCGCGGCCTGGCCTATGATGCAGGCACGACCCGCCGCAGCCTCTGCTGCCGATAAGGAAACTGGCATGTTGGTAGGCTTGGCAGCCAGCAGCAGTTCAGAAAACTGCGTAATTGACAGCAGTAAGAGTAGTAAAAGTGGAGGAAGGGTCATGAATAATGTTATTAGTAGTGGAAGTCAAGTTAGTGCTATTAACCTTACTCTGGGAAGCAACAATCAGGGCAATTCAAAAGTGGGCGGGACCAATGGGAAAAGCAACAGTACTCCTCACGGCAAGGGCAAAAGTGATGTCAGTAAAAGTGCAGACCTACCCAAAGTCAACGCAGAGAGCAAGCCTTCAAATAGCAGCAACACAGTTGACAACAACGGACAAAAGAGCGCACAAGCGGACACGAGCGCCGACAAGATTAAAAATGTCGCCACCAGCGCGGATTTGGATGACACAGACAAGAGCGCAAACAACTCTATCAAAAAGGATGAGGCGTCATCCCCTTCCTCCAAGTCACTGTCGCCGTCTCCTGTGGCTACTGTCTCCCTGAGCTCCCGTGGCATTAACACCTTCCTGGACCCTGGTTTTTGCAAGGGCAAGAAGTCCCAAGAGCAGCTTGGCACTCTCAAGGACAGTTTTCTGAAAAACGCATACCCCGACCAAGAGGAGGTAGACCGCCTCATCTCACTAACGGGACTCACAGTGCGTGAAGTACGCAAATGGTTCAGTGATCGACGCTACCATCTCCGCAACCTCAAAGGCCCGCGCTCCGGTTCCGCAGTGGCAAACAAGTCATCGGCAGGAAGCAGTGTGCCCGCTGCCAATGAGGGGAGTCCCGGGCCCATAGACTTGTCTGAAACCAGCAGCGGCAACTCTAGCACCAAAACGCCACAGCACACTGTAGCTCCTCTGAGCCCAACTCCGACGCACACGCCCACGTCTCCCTCCACGCCCATGCGAAGATTGCCCCGATCACCTTCTCCAGATTTTACACTCGTCCGTTACAAGGAGAGAGAACCTCATCAGGTAAGTGTATTGACAGGGCAACAGTACTCAAACAAAACCAAAACGCTTCCTGACACAACTGTCAATCAGAAGCAAGAACATTGTCATTCAAATTTCACTTGTTTAATACACGAAAAGAAGTTTAATTATTTTATCTTTGGCAAAAGCCTGAATAAGCACAGTTTTGCTTGAATGTGCCGCAGTCCCAAAACTTTGATCACAGACACACATTTGCTGCCTACATGCAATCTAAATTGACTAGTCTCGCGGAGTACTTCTGCCTATTACTGTAAAAATCTTGTGCTAAGACCATACACAATTTGTCTGTACAAGAGATAAATGCCGACATGACATACAATTGCCAGTAAAATAGTCTAATTTTTTATTTTCATTCCTCATTTTCAAGATCAAAGCTTTAGAGGCCAGCTTTGCACTGGCTGCCGAACCCTCGGGAGAAGAGGTGGACCGACTCCGAAGTGAAACTAAGATGACCCGAAGGGAGATCCACAACTGGTTCACTGAGAGGAGGAAAAAAGCAGCAGTGGCTGAAAAACTGAAAGAGGAGGCCACACGTGCGTCAGGGATTGGGACAGACGCTGACGAAGAGGATGGGCTAAACGAGGACTCTTCCGGGGAACTCAAAGTCAACCCAATTAAAATCAATCTAAAAATGCTGAAGGTGACTGAAGCCAACGGGAAACCGGAGGACGAAGCACCGGACTCTGTCAGCATGAGCGCTCAATCCTGCACAAATGCCAGCCCCGCGCTACTTGTCGCTAAAGCTGCCAGCCTGCGAGGTAAAAAGACGGCGGAGCAGCTTCACCTGCTCAAGCGAATTTACGCACGAACGCAGTGGCCAAGCCCTGCTCAGTACGACGAGCTCATTTCTGGCACGGGGCTGCCACGGCCGGATGTGGTGCGCTGGTTCGGGGACTGTCGGTACATGCAAAAGAACAGCCAGCTCAAGTGGTTGGAGGCTTACCAGAACACGGCCCTGGAGGAGGAACTCAACAAGGACAACGAACGCTTCCTTCAGGCTCACCTCGATAGCAGCGGCGGTCAGGAAGAGTTGCAGGTACTGACCACAAACACATCAGCCCAAAAAGCAAGGATCTTTCAAAGAGGCAGGCAATAATATCTAAAAATAAAAGATTAGAGACTACTCGTTTTGAGGCTTCAAAAATGTTAAATACCCCGCCTTTGTTTTTGTGCAAGATTTAATGGAAACGTTAAAAAGAAATACAAAAAGGCCACATTTTAGACTTTTAACACATTTGAAGCCCGAGCCCGACCCCCATTTCAGGACAAGTTGAGCTTGAAATGTCAATCATTGTGTTCAGGCCAGGCTTCTCTCTTGCTTGTTTTGTTTTTTATCTTACGCAGCCTTTGTTGTTCTTTGTCTCTCTGCCTCTTTCTCTCTCTCTTTTAAAGTGCCACGCTAGCTTCTTAAGGACGTACTGGTTTATGGCCCAATTTTCAACAGTTTAAAATGCCTTAAAATTTGCTGGTAAACTTTCTTGGTAAAATTGTGGTTTAATGTAACCTCTGCAAACTCAAAAATATCCTCTCAAATAAAATATGAAAGGTCATGTTTTTTATAATTGCAGACACGTGGGGTGGGACTAGATTTTTTTTAGGCCCAAGCTTACCACCTGAAAAGGATGGCTTTGAGATAGTCGAAAATGTTTTTTTAAAAAATCAGGAAAGCAAAGATGAAAAAAACGTTGTCTTCTAGTTATTATTGTCCCCTTTTTTGTCAGGAGAAGCATATAATGAATCACTTCAAACTCAAAAAGAACGGTTAGCGAGTATAGGTTTCCCCTCTTTGTTTTGATGACAAGGGTTTTCTCTAACCTATTCTCAAGTATCGCACTAATATCAAAGATACTAGGAATTTAGAATATTTTGATAGTTTATTATTTTCTGTGAAGCACCTAAATCACCAAACAGTTCATACTTTCTGATTCATTACAAATCCATGAAACTTTGGCAGGCCTTTTATTGTTTCATTATTGGTGATTATGGCTAACAGACTACTAGCATACTTTTTAATGTTATTTTGATATTTAAGATGGATTATTTGTGTTTTTGCAATAATCTGTAATATTAAAATAATAAAAGACTTGCAATATTTCCGTTTATTTTTAATGAGTTTAGACTGTATGATATTTTTACCTTTTTTATTTGCATTAGGGGAAAACAAAGACGTATCACAATACTTCAATTTTATTCTGTTGTAAAACTCCCATATTTCCTGCACTATAAGGTGTCACCAAAAATAGTCTTTTGTCAAACAGCTTAATATATAAGGCGCGTGTAATCAAATATACAGTAAGAGCTTCCTTCTTTATCAGTGTATGGACTTTGCACAGTATATATATTGGTGCCAGCATTTATTGAGTCAATAAATGTCTCTGACCCAAATCTCAAATCATTATATGCAACGGGTCGCGGCGGTGAGAGGGCTAAAATTTAACCAGTGGACAACCATTGATACAAATGACATATGAAAAGGCCTAAGATTTTATCCCATTGATACACTCTTTTTACTCACCATGCCAGACAGTGCCAGAAACAAATCATAGAGAATGGATCAAACACAAGGTCGTCATGAAAGATATAAATAAACTAATCACTGGTGGGCTACTTAGGTTAGCTTACAGCGCTCTCTTCATTGCAACCTGGGTTCGATTCCCTTTGCTGACAGTGTTTTACGATTGATCAGGTTATAAATGCTGCTGAACAAAACAATTGTATCCACCGTGATTGCCGATACATAAGGCGCTCTTACACATCTTTGGCCAATTTGGGTTTTTATGTGCACCTTTTAGTACGCAAAATAAAGTGCATTCAAAAATATAAGATTTTTGATATTTTGTACAAACTCTCATTGAAATGAGCAACAACAAATACTGGTTCTTCCTGTTGCAGTTACAGGAACTGGCAAAGACGACCTGTTTGACAACAGATCTGGTGAGACACTGGTTCGCTACGAGGGCCTCGGTGCCTCAACCAGAGCAAGCGTCTGCCCCAAAACCAGAAGCGGCGACAGCTGAGCCGCTTCTGTCCTTGTCTTACTCCTCCCCAGTTGAGCCACACCCGAAAGGAAGCAACGAAAAAATTGAACAGTCGCTGTGTGGCCAAGGAGAGAGCAACACAACCAAGTCTACTAAAGGTACTAGATTTGCCACACTATAAAGCCCCCCTAGATTAAAGGACACCTCCAAAAAATATTCTTGTCATATAATGTATCATATATATATATATATGTGTGTGTAATGTGAACTGGACTATTAGACTCAGGGAATTAAAATTATAGTAAGAACTACTGTATTTATTCGGGTATAGCTGTTGCATATTTTAAACACTTACTCTATATATTAGTGCAATAACCAAGAAGTCCAAAAATGACTCTGGCCAAAATCGCAAAAAATTGGATGCAATGGGAATCGCACCCGGGTCGGAGCAGTGAGAGAGCCGTAGCCGAACCACTAGATCGCTCGTAATACAGATGACTTACAAAAAGATATAGATTTTATTTCATCGTCACACTATTTTTACCAAAAATAAATGTTAGAGAATGCAGAAAACCGAAAGACGTCCTGAAAGATCTAAATAACAACGCTTTGGTGTATCTGGTGATAAACCAAACTTTGCGTTTATTTATATCTTTCAGGACAACTTTTGGTTTCCTCAATTCTCTAACATTTGTTTCAGGCACAGTGAGTTAAGATAGTGTGATAATGTGATAAACCCTAGAGCATTTTCATATGTAATCTGTAACACTTGCGGCCCAGTCGATAAGTGTCTCTCACCGCCATGACCCGGGAATCAATCCCGCAGCATACAACCACTTTCTGCAATGCTTATCCTCACCAGGGTTGCAGGGGTGCTAGAGCCAATTCCAGCTGTAGCCCAGACAACTCACTCACTCATTCACACCTAGGGACAATTTGGACCGGCCCATTAACCTGACATGCATGTTTTTGGAATTTGGGAGGAAACTGGAGTGCACGGAGGAAACCCACCCACGCAGGCAGGGGGGAACATGCAAACTCTGTGCCACCCTCCTGTTGTATAATGTGTTTTGTGAGTTTGGTCAGCAATGCTTTTCTATTGATCAATCATTGCACAATTATGGTAGCATACGGTAAAACCTTGTACACATACATATGCTGTTTGCATTTTCAATCTTATCCACCGTATTTTGCAGTGTATACAAGACGATATGGTTATAAGGCATACTTTTTAAATTTTTGGCCAATGTGGGGTTTTAAGGTGATCCTTATTGACCAGAAAATGTCTGTGAGTCAAATTGGAAATGTTCCAATCTAATTTTGTGTCTTGTTTGACTCACTGCAGGAGCTCCGCAGATCGACAAATGTGACAGGATTACTGCAAGTGACGGACCTTGAAGTTAAACCTCCAGGACCATTTTCTTTACGACACTCAAATAATGGATAGAAAAAAAGGACATCAGTTAAATAAAAGAACGGTGGGTTGGAGTAGGCTCATTCACAATGGACGGCAATTGTTGCTGGATGTGTTTCCTGAAGTCATAACTGTCAAACTTGCCCAAGAATTGAGCAGTTGCTACTGAAGTACAAGATAATCTTCAACATCACAAGTGAAAAATGTATGTTTTTCAGATTTTTCGTTCGTCTGTACATTGTGAATAAAAGTATTAAGGATGGGATGTATTCATCCTCAGAGCAGAAGTCAGCAACAAATGATGGCAAAAGTTGAACGTTTTGTTTGTATCGTAGAAATCAGGTAATCTTTGACATCCTCGAAACGAATGAACAATTGTATTTGAGTGCAGCAGTTACATGATGTAAATTTGACTGTAAAACACAACTTCTGCAGGGTTTCTCTCTTGGGTTAAGTATATTCTTTTTACATTTGCCTTTGCAGAATAAACTGAATGTCAAACTTTCAATCATTCCAAATGAACATGTCGCCAAATGCCACCGAGCAGGGGATAGTCCCATTCAGAATCCGGCTTTTGGAGCAATCTGAATAATTTGTTCCAAGTGATTTACGTTACATTCGGTTACGCGGTATTCCAGAACAATCTATTTGGAAGGAACAAAGCACGAGCGACGTTTAGTCTGTTTTTAAAGAAACTGTGTTATTATTTACCCTAGCCATCACCAATGGAGAAAGCCATCCAGAGTTGCGTCCTCAGCGGTGGCCCAACGACCAAGGTGGTTATCTGTGAACCATGAATAATTTCAATCAAAATTGTATTTTTTTTTTTTTTTATCAGAAGTAGGAACTATCACATTAACATGCATTTTTACAATACGTTTAGATCGAGAAATTTATTTTACTTATGGTTCCCGCAGATCTGTGAAAAGTCTTAAAAGGCATTGAATTAATGATTTTTAAAATCAGGCCACAATTGCCATTAAAATGTCTTAAATGCAATATTTGAAAGTCTTAAAAATGTGAACACCTTATTAAGAATGATATTTGTTTGAACTATAAAGATTTAAAAGCCTTTATCAATTGACATTTTTTAATAAGTTACCGATTTTACTTTCGGGGCAACGTCACGTGACCACAATAGCGGCACTATCAAAACAGTGATGTGGTTTCAGTTGGGCCTTTTAAAGCAGACTCCATGTCTTGGGTCTACCCACAATAGACATAGTAACTACAGACAGAAACGTTTACTTTGGACCATGCCTGGAAAGTGGGCATTTAATCAGTAAAAAAGTATTGAATTTAACTTGCTTCAA
Source organism: Urocampus carinirostris (assembly GCF_059441175.1). NCBI lineage: Eukaryota > Metazoa > Chordata > Actinopteri > Syngnathiformes > Syngnathidae > Urocampus > Urocampus carinirostris. The sequence continues at coordinate 57,871,322 of NC_142351.1, read as the reverse complement.
GCTGTAATAACCCTGTACATAATGGGAGTCTAAAGGGAGCTGACATAATGGTCCGCCAGATTGCTGCTAAGGGTACCCAAAAAACCTCATAAGGGCTGATCGTATAAATAAGAAGTAAAACGGTGAGTTTTGGTCGCTTTGCATCTCTGTAGGTTTATTAATATTTATATTAATGTCCTTAAAACAATTGAGTAGCGTAGATGTATCATCCTCGCTTCAAAATGTGCCTCGGTTCTGCAACTTGTGTTTACAGGTTGTGCTTGTATGTTGATTGCAATAAGCATGGACTTAAGTGAATGAATGGCCTTAATTGTCATTACGTGTAAGGAAATTGAGGGTGGGAGATTTCTTATCAGCACAAATAAAACTAGTCAAAATGTGCAAATTTATATATTTTGTAACTTCTTTCTAACGTTTAAAAACTATGATACATACAATGTGACATGTTTGCCATCTGGACAGGGGAAAAAAGTATATATAGCCGAGGAAATCAAGTATGCACATAAGCTCATCAACCAAATGTGTTTACCTGGATCAGTGTTACGTTTATTAACAAAATAATCCATCCTCTAGTTGTAAAAATGATCACATAAATGCTGAAAAGAAGGGAACCAAGTACTGTACTGAGCTCTTCGGAACGCCTCAGGTAACACTAAAAGGCTTTCAGGCCGTCATCACCGTATCTAACACAATACGTCCTATCTAAGAGGTAGTATTTGAACCATTAGGGAAGAACAAAACCATATTCAGATCAGTTTCTGTGTGTGTTTACGTTGCTTTACAAAAGTCAAATATTGGTAATGTTCTGATTGAAATCTGCCCATTCAGTGTATGTAACTGCATCGTCACTGCAAAACAAATATGCAATAATAGTATTGTATGAGATGTTCTTATGATGAAGTTGCAAAAACAAAACTACTGAGCATCCATTACCTGCCGCTTATCCTCAGTAGGGTCGCGGGGTTTCTGGAGCCTATCCCAGCTGTCTTGGGGCAGTGGGCAAAGGACACTCTGAAACCGGTTGCCAGACAGTCGCAGGGCACACAGAGACGGAGAATTTGCTCGCTCATTCAAACCTAGGGAAAATTTGGACGGGCCAATGAACCTGACACGCATGTTTTTGGAATGTGGGAGGGAACCGGAGTGCCAGGGGGACACCCACGCAAGCACGAGGAGAACATGCAAACTCCACACAGGTACGCTGTTTTCTGGATTTGATCCCATGACATCAGAACTGTGCCGCGGACGCGCTAACCACTAATCCGCCGTCCCGCTACCATTGAACTCATAGTACCTTTTAGAACCAGCAATTCTGTGGTGTAGTAAGTTTTTACACTGTCTAAGGACGACTCACCTACAACGTCCCGCCCCTTCTGCACCTCGGGAAATAAATTAAAGATGAAATTACTGTGTACCAGGAATTAACATACTGTAAAATAACTTCAAATGTACATTTAATCACCCACCAAATTAGAGTTCCAAATGGTGTGCCAAATGTGACCTTCTTTTATCGCTATCCAAACCTTTATTACGTTTGACTTTTTTATGACGTGATGGGCAACGCGAAACTTCCTGACTTGTGTTGCCCATTTAAGTTGTCATTGTTCTCCATTTGGAATCTTGTTTAGCCACATTTTATCCAGCAAATACTGTGTTTTCTTTGTGCATTTCTTGTTCATCTTCATTAGGTATTTCCATAACTTTATTCATTTTCTGTTCATCTTTATTGGGTATTTCCATAAATTTATTAATTTCTTGTTCATTTTCATTTTGCATTTCCATAACTTTAGTCATTTCATTGTTTTTGTCGTCTTTTTTCATTTCATTGTCTTTGTTGCATATATTAATTTCATTATCTATGGTTTCTGACATCATTTCATTGACATCAAATATCCCAACAATTTCCTAAAATAAAAAATCTAGCCACACAATCTTTGCAAGGGATCAAAACATCTGCAATTACTCCATTTAAAAAGCAATTCCGAGCCACCTCATATGTCTCCTCTCCTCAGAGCCGAGCCTCACAGCCGGAGCACACTTGTGTGCCGTGAGAAATTGCCCAATTTTATCCTTGCAAAAAACATTGCCATTATTCTTCTTTCCTTAATGCATCGGACTTGCAGATGTTTTGATCCCTTGCAAAGATTGTGTGGCTAGATTTTTTATTTTAGGAAATTGTTGGGATTTTTTTCCGAGGCTCACTCAATTGGCCGTGCGCGTGCGAAGGGAATTCCCTTCCGCGGAGTCCTGCCATGGCCGGGCGTTATGCCAACGGGCGGAGACATAGTTGCGTGCGATTCTTATTCAAAGATGTAGGAATGTCAAGACTTGATTTTATGAACAAGTTTCTTGATAAAATTCTGAAGTTTAAAATGGAGGACTTGCATTGCGTCATAACTTTGACTTCTGGCAAGGGCTTTGATGTAAGTTTTGTAACGGCGGCTCTTTATCAAGAGTTTTGGAATCGTTTTGAGGGGGTGAGGCCCCAGTTTTCTGGTTTTATAGTGGAGAAGCTGTCTGATAATGCCAACAAGATAGTTATTGTCAGGATGTTTAATGAAATGGTGAATGCTGAGGACATATGTTTTTTGTTGAGTAGATATTGCTTGATAAAAGGACCGGCTATGAAGGTGAGGGATGAGAAAGGCGTTTGGAATTGTGCCTGGAGGATACCCATCCAGCAATTGCAAGATCCTCAGGGCTTTCAGGGACTGAAACAGCTCCCGTCGACTATATTCCTGGGGGAAAACCGTGGCTTTGTCCACTATCAAGGTCAACCGAAACTCTGTCGCAAATGTGGTGAGCATGGACATCTAGCTGAGGTATGTGATCGAGTTTTTTGTGGAAAGTGCAGGACAATTGGACATTCCTTTGAAGAATGCACCAATAGCAGAAAATGTAATCTCTGTGGAGAAACGAACCACCTCTATAGGAACTGCCCAAAGTCGTTTGCTAACAAGTTGAAAGCTAGGAAGGCAGTTAACAAAGACAACAAAGACAATGAAATGATGTCAGAAGACAATGAAATGATGTCAGAAACCATAGATAATGAAATTAATATATGCAACAAAGACAATGAAATGAAAAAAGACAACAAAAACAATGAAATGACTAAAGTTATGGAAATGCAAAATGAAAATGAACAAGAAATTAATAAATTTATGGAAATACCCAATAAATATGAACAGAAAATGAATAAAGTTATGGAAATACCTAATGAAGATGAACAAGAAATGCACAAAGAAAATGAACAAGACAAACAAATTGAAAATACACCTCAAACCTCTGGAGGAGAGACCAAAGAATCAATTTTGAGTCAGGAAGGAACTGAAAATTCTAATTCGATTTTTCATCAAATACCTGAATTTGGACAAGACAAACTAATAGAAAAGACAACACATATTAATCAGGAAGGGCCTGGAAGACAGTCCAAAATAACAAAATGTTTTACTACGCCACTACCGGAATTTGAAAAAGACAAAAAAATTGAAAAGGTGAACGACTCTCCAAAAACCCCTACAGGCACTGGAAAGAGGGGTAAAAGTAAGACAAAATTGGGGGTGGTGAAAACACCGGAAACAAAGGGAAGAGATTTAGAAGAAAGCCGATTGCCGATAAAAAAGCCCACAAGGGAATTGTATGAAGTTGAGATGGAGGAAGTCGGGGAGGGAAAAAATCTGCCCCTTTGTGGGCAGGGAAGTAAAAGACCCCTTGATAGGTCCTCTGGCTCACCCCCTAACCCAGAAAAAAGGGGAAGACATGGAACCACAGACAGAGAGTCAGAGGATTCCAGAGTTTTCCCCGGTGAGTCTCCAAATGAAGTACTACTCTTAAGTGATATGTCTGACACAGGTGACACTCTTGATGATCACCAAAGAATGGACTCAGATCCCCCGGTTTTGTCTAACTAGTTTAAATACTTTAACCACAATTATGAACATTACATTCTCTACTATCAATGTGAGAAGTGTGAGATCAAAGATTAAGGCTCACAGTGTTTTATCGTTCTTAAAAACTATCAGAACAGATGTGTTTTTACTACAAGAATGCTGCATCCCCTTTCTAAAAAATTATAAACAGTGGGAAGAGATTTGGCCATATCCTTCATTATGGAGTGGCTCGAATGAAAACCGTAACGATGGGGTAGCCATTTTAATAAACAACCCTCAACTCATCATAAAGGGGAGTACTGTGATGAGAGAAGGACGCGCAATCTTAGCAAAACTTTCTTATATAGGGAATGATTTTAACCTAATTAACATATACGGCCATGCCGACAGACATCTCAGGTACGAACTTTTAGAGGACATCCAGTCGCATATGCTAGGCCATCAACCACTAATCGTGGGAGGAGATTTTAATTGCATCCTAAGTCGGAAGGATAGAAAGAGGACCGATGAGGAGTTTAAAGTAGATAAAACATCAACTTTATTACAAGACATTTGCCGGACATTTAAACTGGTGGACTGTTTTAAATCCATACATCCAGGAGAAGAGGGCTTCACCTGGTTCAGTAGTGACAATGCCAGAGCCTCTCGAATAGACTACATATTTACAAGGGGTTTAGCACAGAGTGATGCAAGATTAATTCCTGTTTTTTTTCGGATCACTTGCTATTGTCCTGCTCTCTCTCATTCTCTTCAGGTATGACTGTTGGGAAGGGTTTGTGGAAGTTAAACTGCTCTTTGCTGGAGGATGAGGCTATAGTCACACAATACAGAGAGCTTTACAAAGACTGGCAGACCCTTCAAGACTCGTATGATTCACGAGCAGAATGGTGGGAAGTGACAAAGAAACGAACACAGACCTTTTTTAAAAATGCAGGGAAAAACAAGAAACTTAAAGAGATGAAACGCATGTCGGGTCTACAAAGAAGACTCCAACGCTATTTCATCCTAACAGAAAAGGGGATGGACTTTAATGATGAAATCAAAGAGACCAAACAAGAACTAAACGCTTTGGCGGAAATAAAGAGTAAAGGCATCATAATAAGAAGCAGAGAAAGAGAAATAGAAGAAGGGGAAAAATGTACACGCTACTTTTTAAAAAAAATTATGAGCAAAAATGAGGGGCTTTTTAAACTTCAAAACGAAAACGGGCAAATAACAAAGGAAAGTAGTGAAATAACCAGATTGGTCGAAGACTACTACAAAAAATTATTTGAAAAGAAAGAAACACATGAGAATGAAATGGGGCATGTACTGGATCATATTTCAAGATCAGTGCGTCAAGACCCCTTTTTAACGTCAGACTTTATCCAAGAACAACTGAATGATTGCATAAAAGCTATGAAAAAAGGCAAATCACCTGGGGAGGACGGACTCAACCTCGAATTTTACCGGACTTTTTGGGATATTTTAGCACCAGATCTGATTACGGTTTTTAACGAATTTTCCAGTCGAGACAATATGCCAGACAGTTTCAGAATAGGGATAGTTACTCTATTGCACAAAAAAGGAGACAAAATTGACTTAAAAAACTGGCGACCTATAACACTTTTAAATGTGGACTGTAAAATTTTCAGCAAGCTTCTAGCGACACGAATGTCTGTAGTCTTGGGAGACTTGGTTGATCCAGACCAAACCTGTGCCATTGTGGGAAGGAAGATCAACGACAGTCGCATGCTGATCCGTGACACCATTTGTTATGCGAGAGACAGAAACATGCGACTAGCGGTCCTAAACCTAGACTTTGAAAAAGCCTTTGATCGAGTCTCGCACCAATACCTCTTCAGGGTATTGCAAAAATGTGGTTTTCCCCAAAAATACATCAAGTGGGTAGGACTGCTATACCGAGACATCTTCAGCAAATTCATGATTAACGGGAATTTATCGGAAGCAATCGAGGTCAACTGCGGTGTACGTCAAGGTTGCCCTATGTCTCCGCTTCTCTATGTTCTTTGCATTGAACCTTTGGCACAAATGTTAAGAAAAGATAGATTTGTCGAAGGGATCAATATCCCAGGAAGTGGGGGACAAATTATCAAGTGTGTTTTGTACATGGATGATTTTAATATTTTATGTACTGACCGCGCATCTGTTGGAAGAGCCCTTGACTTGACTGACCTGTTTGGAAGGGCGTCTGGGTCAAGGCTAAATAGAGAAAAATCACAAGTAAAGTTTTATGGAATGTGGAAAGAGACAGAAAAGGCAGGACTCCCGCTGACGGTATTAAAGACAGACCAGAAAATCCTAGGGATAAAATTCAATGCGGATGGAGGAGGCGAGACCAACTGGGATGACATGACAAGGAAAGTTAAGCAAAGACTTGTTTTTTGGTCACTGAGAAAACTGACAATAGAGGGGAAGGTCCTTATCATCAAAGCGATCATCCTACCAATGCTTTTGTCAATCAGTTTAGTTTTTATGCCCAAAAGAAACGTGCTATTACAACTGGACCGAGCCATCTTTCGCTTTGTCTGGGGATCAAAGTGGGAAAGGATAAAAAGAGATACAATGAAAAAGAAAAAGGAAAAAGGGGGAAAAGGAGTACCTGACCTCCAGCTTTTCCTGGGAAACAAATACAGTAAACCTCGGATAAGTCGGATCCAGATGGACCGGTCATTTTCATCCGACTTATCCGAGGATCCGACTTATCCGAGGTCGCAAAATTTCGAACTAAGAAGAAATTTAACTCTTAGAAAAGTGCATACTTGTATATGTAAAATGAAATCATTCCAAACTTCGCCGCGATGTCTTTTTGCTTCATGTGCTGATTCTTTTCTTGGAATTCAATGATAGCGAGCTTTTCTTCATACGTTCTAGTCTTGAGACTCCTGCCTTTGGTTTTAGAACTTGAGGCCATCGCCACACCGTAGACCGCACAGACCGCAAGGAAGTCCAAAGAAATTCACACAAATTCAATTTGAATGCTAGCACTACTGTAATAAGAAACAATGGGATTATGATTACGAGGCTTTGTTCTATGACCGCGTGCTGTGATTGAGAGTGCTATCATTCAACACTGAGGAGGAGTTTGATGAATAGCCTCTGCCAATCACGGAACGCCACGTCACATCAAGAAATCTTCCCGGAAAATCTGGGAGGGGTGAAAATCTTCCCGGAAAATCTGTGAGGAGTGAAAATCTTCCCGGAAAATTCCATCGCTTACTGCCACTGGAGGCTGAAATTTAGAGCATTTGGGAGATGTCCTAGGCGACCTGATACCGATCCGACTTATCAGAGGCGAAAACCATTAAAAAGGGTCAATTGTACGGAAAAATCCATCCGACTTAGGCGAGGATCCGACTTATAAAATCCGACTTATGCGAGGTGTAATACTACAGAAAAGCCTAGAGAACAAACGTTCCACGCAATTTGTCCGACTTATCCGAGAATCCGACTTATGCGAGTCCGACTTATCCGAGGTTTACTGTATGTCTCTCTCCACTTCCAAAACGCTGTGGGCCCACCCAACAACCCGAAAAGTCAAGCAATGACCCGGTTTTGGATGGGCTCATATTTGCGGAAGCTAAAGCTTGTACCAAACAATCGTTTGATTCCAGTTTCATTTAACTTGCCACCAACACATCTCTTTATTAGGGATTTTTTAAAGAAGTTTGATTTGGAAAAACAAGAATGTCACAATTTACAAAACCACAGGGCCCTTATTGCTATTGTGCAAGAGCGAGCAACAGTAAGCCCTGTGCGGGGGCTTGCGTTTGGCGAACCTACAACGGTTTGGAGAAACGTGAATCATCCTGCCCTCCCAAACAGACTAAGAGACTTGTCATGGATGGTGGCTCATGAAGTTCTCCCAGTCAGAGCCGTAATGCACCACCGAGGTATGTCGGCGACTTCGACGTGCCCTCGACCTGGCTGTGGCGCCCAGGAATCGGTGAGGCACCTTTTTTGTGAGTGCAGCGCTGCCGAGGTCTTGTGGACAATGGCCGACCAACTAGGAAAGTTCCCGGACTTGCCAGCAGGGGAGGTCCCTGATGCACAGTACGTGCTTTACGGGGTGAGTCGGTCGATGAGGTCTCAGAACGACTTTGCCAGGGACTGGCTCACTCTCGCAGCCATCAAGGACGCCATCTGGACCTCCAGAAACCTGTTGGTATGGAGGTGCAGGCAGATCCCCCCCCGTGGCTGTGCTACAAATGGCTGCGGATACCATACAATCTGCGAGCGGCGGGGCTAGGACGCAGCCATAAAGAAGACTCGTCTGCACCCACCCAGAGGTAGGAACCGGAACTACACTGTGGGAGTCCCGGCAGCAACGGGAGATATACTGTGGAAGTCCCGGCAGCAACGGCCTGAGAGGACCCACTGTGGGAGTCCCGACAGCAACGGAAGCTACACTGTGGGAGTCCCGGCAGCAACGGCCTGGAGAAGACCCACACAGAGGACTGTAAGAGTGCTGCTTGGGAGGGTGGGATGGCAGAGCTACGCCCTTGCACAATAGTATTGCCTTTTACACGCTGGTTAACTACTGTTGAAAGAAAATAACTCTGAAATTGTTTAATTGATGTCGGTTTTGTTTTTGCTGCTGTTGGTGTCGGTGGATTTTTTCAGACCAAGGACAATCAACTTTGGCCTGGACGGATCTATTGACACTAACAAAGATGTTATATAATGAAATTGTGAATATGCTTGATTGCTATTGAGTTTTTCGAGAAAGGTTGTTCAAACCTCACATTGTGTTTGTTGTTAAAATCGTCATATTGGAATATAATATTGTGAATATGCTTGATTGCTGTTGTGTTGGTCATAATTGTTTTCTGTTGTTGGTGATCTATTGACACTAACAAAGATGTCATATAATGAAATTGTGAATATGTTTGATTGCTAATAGGATTTTCGAGAAGGGTTGTTCAAATCCTCACTATGTGTTTGCTGGTAATAACATCATATTGGAACATAATATTATGAATGTGCTTGATTGCTGTTGTGATTGTCATGATTGTTTTATTTTAATATTAGTGTCAATAAATTTGTTCAAACCAAAAAAAAAAAAAATACTGTATAATAAAACCAGTATCCGACTCCCTGCAAAATCCTCCGTGAACGCGCATTCCGCTGCGCTTCCGACAAAAGCGATCGTATTCTATATAATGAGTTAATTGAAAACAAAGCGAGCAAATTAAAACAATTAAGCGATCGTAATCCATATAACGCGTTTATTAAAACAATAAAGCGCGACCGTGTTCTATTAAATGCGTTTGTTGACGCAGATGCAAAAGTGACCAACACCGGAGACGAAACAATGAACGCTACGATATCCACGATCACAACTAATTGTACATGAATAGCCTTTATTTGATGTCCTATAATCGCGATATGTAATTTATTTTTATCCTGAGTGAAACCCCTGTTGCATTGGATCCTGCGGTGTAAACAAATTGTTTTTTTTTATTTATTTAAAATTGGACTTCCCTGCCAATACTGTTGGCAAAGTAAGACACAACTTTAAACCTATTGTGTTTTTTTGGCTTTGGGATCCAACTACAGCGGAATGCCCCCACTTTGTGATGTGTTACTGAATAGGTGTTCGACAAATCTAGTTCGTTTTTATTACTATTATTGTTAATAGTAATATTATGAGAAACATATGAAATACTTCAAAATTACTGTGCTGACATGTTGACGTCATCGAAGGTTAATCTAGAACAGGGGTAGGGAACCTATGGCTCGGGAGCCATATATGGCTCTTTTCATGAGTACGTATGGCTCCAAAATAAAATGTAACTATTGCACATCTCTCTGTGGCCTTCCAAAGTCAAGTGATTTCATCCCGATTTTGGTCCATATAAAGCCGAAGCAACTTAATGCAGAAGTTCGATAAGAAACCATTCAAACTGATAAATAATAACGCTGGCAAACGACATTGATTGGGTGACCAGTATGTAACGGGACACAGGTGGATGGTCTAGCTCCAGCTGGTGTTACACATTTGTTTTAGATATTTTTGGGGGGTCTTTTTTTGGTTATTGTTGTTTTACCTGCAAAATAGATGGTAAATGTCAGTCTCACACGGCACCATTTACTTGTTGACATTAAGAGTGATTTATTGAACAAGTCTCATTAAATCACGTGAGGTCCCGTTTAACATATAAATACAAAATATCATTGCCATCAAATGGTACTTTTCAAGAATCATTTAACAAAAACACCATAACTGTACCTTCCAAAACAACTCACTTTGTGTTATATGTGTAACGGGTGTAATAATAACTTTTGTTTTATTGAAATTCCTGCTGAAATATGAGTATAGTTTTTGGTAAGTGTTCTGCAATGATGAGTCCAACAGTGCCACCTGTTGGTATGGGGTAGGGTTTGTTTTGGCTTTTGACATGTGACCGGAAGGCAGGGTTTTGTTGGCAGTCTACAGAGCGACCTGCCAACGGTAAGACACATCTTTTGGTGCTCCAAAAAAAAGTTAATTTTAAACACTATAACCACAGCTGACAAATCTCTCAACATGCACAGTAATGTGATTGATGTTGACAAGCTGTTTGGATTTATTTTTGTTTTGTTTCTGTTGTGCTAAAATGTTAATTCCCCTTGTAGAGATCAAAGAGATCAAAGCCAGCAGAGAAGCTAATCACGTGTTGTGACTCATTTCATTTGCAGGTAAATTGTACCCGTTTTTATACTCATTATTGTTCTTATTTCTATTTTCTCATATATAAAAAAGGATGATGTTGGTTGAAATTCAGACTAAAGAAAAATATGTTGAATTCATTGTAAACGTTAAAAAAACACTATATGATCTTTTGTTAAAAGTATCTTGTTAAAATGGATGTAAAAATGTATTGTGATATTCTAAAATGTATTTTATGTAAATTGAAAAGAAAGCTCTTTGATATGCTTTGGGCAGTCTACAGAGTGAGCTGCCAACAAGATTAAAGAGATCAAAGCCAGCAGAGAAGCTAATCACGTGTTGTGACTCATTTCATTTGCAGAAACTGTAATAAAAACCTCATCATCCAGTCCAGCGTGAATGTGGATCTTTGGTGGGACAGGTACACCGCGGTTACATATGGGAACCAAATATACATATTAACATCACAGTACACTCTTAACCCATTCCCGCATAACGTAGCATACCTCACTCTGTTGCTTATGCTAACGGACGACTCACTCTTACTATTTCACTTTTTGTAAACTTTACATCGCAAACATTCTTTACAAACATATTTTCACATATTATCCTCCTCACAGTAAGTGTGTTACCAGTATAAACACCTCACCTGCAAATTAGATGGTAAATGTCAGTCTCACACGACACCATTTACTTGTTGACATTAAGAGTGATTTATTGAACAAGTATCATTAAATCACGTGAGGTCCCGTGAGACTTGGCCCAAGCACCCTTCTCTGACTTGTGAGACTATGCCATTTAGTGCTGACATACTGGTACTTCACTTTTTCTTCTTTACAAAACAACATAAAAATCCCAAAATATAACATTTTAACCAGTCAGCAACCCTTGTTGCGCCACAAGTACAGGAGGGCAGAACCCTGCACACAGCGCAAGGCACTTCCTTCTCTCTCTCTCGCTCAATGCAGTCTACACCAAAAGTGAGTATGACGATACGCTCATCGTTTGCAGTAATTTGTTTTGAAACCGTCATTAAGGACAAATTTCAAGGAAAAAATTGCCTCAACACTTTTAACTGAAGGTGGAAGACAAATTGGCATATTTACATTGGTTTGGGACACAGGATTTGGCATTATTATCATTTAATACATTTGATTAAATCATCAAATGACACACAGTGAAATAAAATGTGCTGAAGAATTAGCTTTTGTCTAGAGAGCGTGTTTGGCAGTTTTTTTCAATTTTGTCTGAAAATATATGATGTGGCTCTCTCAATTTCTTTTTAAAACATTTTTTGCTTTAATTGCTCTTTGGGTCAAAAAGGTTCCTGACCCCTGATCTAGAAGTTACAAGTCTGTATCTCTAACAGGGTCCATTTTAGCAGGGGGGTCAGATTTTGGCAGGTAAAATCCCTGCCAAAATTCTCCCCCCACCCCAACTCCTGAATAAAAATTCCGAATAACCCCAAAATCACTGTGCTGACATATTGACGTCACAGGTTACCGTAGAAGCCACGAGTCTGTATCTCGAACCCTTCGAATAATATTGATATTTGTTTTCAGTTGGATCCTCTGCAGTTCAAATACATCTTTGGGATCATCAATGAGAACAATCATTTCATTCATGCCGACCGTAATGATAAATATTACCTCGTTCATAAATAACCATTCTTCATTAATTCTCCTACTGTATCCAGTGCTGTCTACATTCCATTGTAAATAAGTATTTTTGTGTCTACAGTGAAGAAAATAAGTATTTGAACACACTGCTATTTCTCCCACTTAGAAATCATGGAGGAGTCTAAAATTTTCATTGTAGGTGCATGTCCACTGTGAAAGAGATAAACTAAAAAGAAAAATCCAGAAATCACAATGCATGATTTTTTAACGCTTCATTTGTGTGATAAAGCTTCAAATAAGTATTTGAACACCTGTGTATCATCTAGAATTCTGGCCCTGAAAAACCTGTCCGCCCATTAGAAGTCCACCCGCACTCCATGTATCGGATTTTGGCACTACACCAACATTAATTGTTGGATAGAGACCCATCCGCCATATTCTTTTGTTATCTTTCTTCACGTTCATCCCACTACATAAAGTTTTTTATTTACTAAAAGCTTTCAATGGGGAAGATAATGGGCACAACACGTGTTAGACTACCTATCCTTTTTATCTAACTATTGCTGTATTCCCCCCCCCCCCTGTTGTTTGGTTTAACTTTGTTCATCCATGTCTGTAAACAGGCAAAACAATATTTTTCACGCTGTTGTTCAATATACGTCAAGGGGCTCTGGTGCACAGCAAAATCCACTGACCTCAAAGAAAGTTCAAAAATTTCGTGTTTTTTAAAACGCCGATGGCCGTTTGAGGCTGTTATTTAAGGCTATACGGTACAAAAAAACAAACGACTTGTCCATGGTAGTCGAGTACGCACACACGACAGTGTCGTCCGGGATTAGTGTACATTACGTCATACTGGAACAAACTACGTAAGTAACTCCGCTTATTCCTTTCCATTGTCTAAGACAGGGACAAAAACGACACCGTATTAAGTAGTATTTTATTCTCGTATTTGAATATGTTTCTTATGAAAGGCAAATCTAAAATGAACAAACTCCCTCTCCATGGCTTAGGCACATTACAGAAAGGCAACAAGACTGTCAGTGAGCATTTATTAAAAAAAAAAAAAAAGACACCGAGGGGCCCAGCGCGCAGATCCAAACAAATTTGGTGAGATGCTGCATGAATTTGTCAAAAAAAGGCATTCAGCCAATAACACGCACAAATAAAAGGCCAGGGGACATTACATCAGTCAAAACAAGTGAATATACCCTGACTGCAGGTAAATGCTGTGGGCATGTAGGCAGACGGTACTGCAACATCAACGAAAGTTGGGTTTAAAGATTGAACTGATAAAAACATGTTTACTATGCAAAGTTGCCGTTTTCAACTCCTGCTCTTCATGGTACCTTTATGGCTTGGGGAAACACTGTGCCCAAACACGGAAGTACAATACTGAAGTTACATCATGACAGAAACCAAATGAGCAGATTTGGACAAAAACTCCAAACGGAACCACGCAAGGCCCCTTGATGTTCATTCCAAAGAGCTGCACCCGCCCGCTTTGTGTTTACAGACGTCTACAGTCAAATTTGCTTGTTGACATTTTAATCTAAGCACAACGGTAGTGCAACTTGAAATCTCAAATATGCATGATGGCAGTTAAGTCAATGAAAACCTTTCTTTAAATATGGCATCCTTTACATTCCTACAGGTTAATTACCCCTAAAAACGAGCAATATAACATGTTAACAATAACAGAGTACTTTGCGATCATTATATTGCGTTCCGTTTAAGCTGGATACCACAAATGGACTTGGCCAAACAAAAACGTGATTCAGCAGACAAGTTGGGCAAATCAACGGGAAAAAAAAAATCCAAGCAGTGTGACTGACCACAAAAACGCAATCGTGTGCAAGTTTATGATATCGGAATGTAACAAAAAAAAACAGCTGGCTACATCTGCTGCCTCACCAGCTATGACTTATTCCTGATGTCTTTCACAAAAATAAGATAAATATGTGAGGAAGTGGATAATACACTCCAATACACAGAAAGACATTTAAAAACAGTCACAGAGCCCTCGTGTTTTACACATATACATAGGAGAAAACAGAGAGATCACATTTTGAATTTTTAAATAAGTGAAATCATTAAAATCACGGGAGATGGGAGCTCTTTAAGAGCAGGTTGGGGTGCCGCTGTCCTCTCGCTGACAGCATAGCAGGAATAAATACGTTAAATTCAGAAATGGAGATGAGTGAACAGCCAGCGACAGGAAACACAAAATTTTCATGGAGCGTCTTTTTTTCTTCTTCCTGTGTACAGCGATTGGCTTCCTCTCTGGTGTCGTGGCTGCTCCCTATCAGACGATGAGTGGGCTGGGAGGACAGGGTGGTTGGTTTTGTGATGTAAAGGTCCTTTAAACTGCCTGAAATGTAGGCCAAAGCGGCGCTGTGTGTTTCCAGGGAAACAGTGTTCATAGCAGTCAGTGACATCATCAGTACGGGCAGAGGCGTGTGGATTGAAGGGGGGAGGGGGGGGGGTTTGTCCAGATTTGGGGTGGTCTTTTGGATTCAGACACGGTTTTCTCCGCCTACTCTAGTCCGCCGCAGCATCCTAGGACACAAGAGACCAAGAACCGTCACATCTAGAATGTTCAAATATTACTGGAATTGTTTTTTTTTTCGATTTGCCCGATGCTCTCAGAAACAGGTGCTGAGATAATGCATTGTTTACATCTCAATTACTGTAATGTATTACTTCCTGCTCTCCCGATGTCTAGCATCAAAAGTTTGCAGCTGGTTAAAATATGGCAGTGAGACTTTGGACTAAGAGAAGTAAGTTTGATCATATCACCCCAATTTCAGCTGACTTGCGCTGTCTCTCTGTCTGATTAAGATATGACTTTAAGTCAAGTACGAGTATTTGTATAGCCCTTAATCACAGGAAGTGTCAAAGGGATGTACAGATCACAATGAGACCATCCCCTGATGAAAAACTTACATGAAGGCAAGGAAAAACTCAAAATCTCCGGATGAGTAAATGGTGAAACCTTGAAGGGGCCACGCATGAGGTAATTCCCCCTTCCAGAACAACCAGGCTGCAACGGATGTTGCAAGGGCATCAACAGACAATACACAGACATCATCGACATGAAATAATAGGTTATAGCAAAATGTCCAGTTGATAGCTTCCAGAGGTTAACGTTATTCATAAGGTTCTGTTACTAACAAACATACAAAAGTTTTCATGGACTTGCCCTCTCTTATTGTTTTTATTTGGTTGTGCCCTATATTCCTGTTTGGAGCCTCAGCTCTAGAAAAATGCTGTACTACTTGTAACTCCAAGAACCAAAAAGAAATCTGCAAGCTCGAGAGCCTTCTCCATTCAGGCCTTGCTGCTGTGGAATGCCCTCACCCCTGAAACAAGATTTGTAACCTCAGTGGAACAAGAAACCCCTCTATTTTATAGCTTAAGATTGATGCCGACATCACACTTTTGTTTTCATGTTCTTCCCGGCTGGTGTGAGCGGACCAGCACCTGGACCTGAGACATGTCATCATCTGCATTGACGAGCTAAGACGGGAATGTGATTGGAAGCTGCTTCATCGCTATCTTGGAGTTCCTGAACAATTTTAGTACCTATGTTTATTGTTGATGTTGACTATTGCAGTCTGGTCATCCATTAGAGGAATTATATCATGTGGCCTGTTCAAGCTTTCTTATTTACATTCATGCTGAGGTTTTAGACTTTTTCCCTTGTTGACATGTGACATTAAAGCCTCCCCCAACCAGGGGACACGACGCACGCACCTTCTGTTTTGTGGGTCCATGTGGTCGAGCAGCACTTCCTGCGACACCCTGAAGTCATCCAGTGGCGACTGATAGCGAGAGTCAAAGGAGTCTTCCCGACCCCTGCAGGCTGCCACGGCTTGGCTGGGGGACTGGGGCACGAGCGCCGCACTGGAACTGGCCGACGAAACCGAGCCCTGCTCTCCAAAACGTTCCCGTCCGGCAGTGGATGAGGACACACTGGCCAACGTCACGGCAAACGGGTGCGACATGTCGCCGTTTTCGCTCTGCAGAGGGACACATTGGTTATGTTGCGTGCGAGGCCAAAGCAAACTCCTGGGGGCGGGGTGGGATCATAGGTCAACATTTTTCACCAAGCATATATTGACAAAGAATTTCCCAGGAAAAAAAACTTTAAGCAAAATCCCATTTAGACTGATACAGAGATCTGGATTGCAGGACCATGGCAAATACTTGAATTTATAAGCAAAATGTCGCAACCATGAGAAACAGTCATTTCCACAAGCATCTCTTGTTTACATTCAATGACCTGTCATCTTACAAAATAAAGTCACTTCAAAAGGCTATTGTATATTTATCTTCCTTGTCAACTTTGTTTTTCTCCCCTGCTGCAGAAACTTAATTGGTCAAGTAGCAGGACAATGTGCCGCTTCCCTCTTGTGGCAAATGGTGACGTTCCAATAAGCACGCATTAAATGAGTGGCACGGGAGAGGACATTAAATGGCTTGAATTTATACAGCGCTTTTCAAGTCACTCAAGACCTCCCAAAGCGCTTTACAATGAGCTTGACAATAACCCATTCATATACACACTTGGCCAGACATAAATTGATCATCGGGCAAACTTGAGACCAGGGTTTGCTAACCTTTGTGAAACAGAGCTACTTTTTTGTAACTGATTAAGAGAAAAGGGGTCCCAATTTGAGATGCATTTCTAAAATAGCAACTTGGTATTAATGTGTTGTTATGTTATAATTATTTTACGCCAGAATGTAGTTATTATAAGTATGGTTAACATTAAAACAATCAACCACGAAAACATTGTTTTTAAAGACGCTGATCAAGTCAAGTCGAAATGTATAGACAACAAATTGCAAATCATGTCATGTCGACGAGTTCTCATTCCAGTTATAAATCAACTTTCCAAAAAAGTCTCTATGACCCATCACTGGCGAACTATTTTCAGAATCAGTTTGTGGGCTACTCAGATCCTCTATGGGGGCTACCTGGTGCACAGGCACCGCGTTGGACACCCCTGCCTTAGTTTGTTCTATAACCCGGAATGTTAGTCAATGAAGCCTACGTTGCCTGAACATGAATGAGTTTAAATTTAGATTTGTGTCTTATGTGAAAAAAAATAGCTCAATATAAACATATAAATGCTTACTCTTCCTCTGATGACGTTCATGTGGACCAACAACGAGGCCAATTCCAGATCCTCGTTGAAGCTGTTCTTTAGTGGGACTGACCGATAACCTAGAACATTGAACAAATAAATGTACAGTGTAAGTCAGGTTTCCTTACCAGAGTGGTTTATGGCCACGAAATTAATGATAATATTCAGTGTACCCGTTTTCAGGCTGTGAATGGGGAACGTGGCCTGAGCCAGGAAGTTCTGGTCACTGAACATGTCGATCTCATAGACCACAAATCGCAGAAAAGCAAAGGTCGAGTTGCTCACTACGAACTGGAATGGTTTCCTGGGCCACGTTGGGTTCAGGCCATTATCAGCTGAAACAGGAAAGGGAGACAAGGTGCAGTGAAAATGAGCAATATTTGCATGAGTTGTGATGGCGGATAATGTGTCAGACAAGCAAAACGTTTTTATATTTCTCATTCAGTTTTGTTTTGGACAAGGAAGTCATATTTGTACAAAATCAAAATATTCAGCAAAACCAAGTACAGCCTCCAAAAACTAACAAAAAGAGGGACGATTATGTGACACAATAACTGTCCAAGAGTGAAAGGAAAATAATGTCCATTTGTCTAGCCAAGAACATAACAACTGGTTAAGTGTTGCGAGTCATTTCTCACCTTCTGAATCCGTTTTTTGCTTGGCACTATCATACTCTGCCCCACAGACCTCAATCTCTATCAAGGGGCAAACAATGCCACGCCCGTGTTTAGGAAGGTGTCTTGCACCCAACACCTTGAAGAAAAAAGATTTAGTGTTAAAATTGAACATTTGCGATAAAAAAAGGGATAGAATGCTTAAGATGGTTGAAATCATTAGGATGGGTAAATGCATACCAGAGAGAATATCAAAAGTAAACTTGTTTTATCTCATTCAAATAATCCCAAAAGGGTAAAACCAAACCTATTATAGTTTACTGTATTGAAATGATGTGCAATTGTTGATAGTGATGGTTCACAGATCTTGTAACCATTTCTGTCGTATGAGCACCACTTCCTGTGGTGTGTCTTGGGCAATTACAGCATGGCAGTGCCCACCCCTCTCTGGGCTGTTTTTGGGATAGGGGTTTGCTCCCCCACACGAAACAGATGGTAAACATGGAACCCAGTACTAATAACAGGAGAAGCCTCCTGATCTGATTCAGACAAAGCACCTTCATCGTCTGGTTGCTGTTCTTGTTCATGTTATAACATATATAATATTCATTTATTCAATACCTATACTAGATCAGTGAAGTAATATCATATCGGACAATACGTTTTAGGTTAAATATTCAATCATTTATAACCTTCTTGAAATTTTTAATCTTAAAATAGGCCTAGTGCATCATGTCACCTCAACAAGACATTATCCAAAAGATGTTCCCCAGAACATTTAAATATTCTAGAGATGTAGATGTGTTTTCTTTAGCAGCAAAAATGATTAAAAAAATCAATACCCTCACACAAGTGCCATTATGTACATGTTGTAATTGGTAATAGGATTTTTTTTTAAATGATATATTTTTTACAGCTAAATAAGTGGGGGTCACTTACATTCACTAAAATAAATTTAAATGAGCAAGCTGAGACTTATTTATTGGAGAATTAACTTAAAAATATGTCAGCAATGATATGGGTGGTATGCCTACTGCCCCAACAAAGGATTTAGATTCATTCATATTGGATAAAAATTGGGCAGCAAAATCAGTTCTTCAAACACAATACAGGTGAGATGTGATTGATTATGACCGGAGTCCTGAGCAACAGTGATTTTTAGTTGACACTACATAGCAAAATGGCCGTCTCCTGAGATTGATCTTTAAAAATGTTTTTCCATAAAGGCCATAGTACAGTCATCAGAATACTGCATTTATACTAGCTGGGCTGAAAAATGCATACACTTGGGAATAAAATGTTTGTTTTGATTGTCCTTTGAAAGTTCAGTTAAACTAGGTTTCTTGTGGGAATAAAAAGCAAAAACAAATAACCCAGTCTGACTAAAACCTCTGTCCTGGTTATTTTTCCCTCAGCTTTCAACAAAAGCTGCTCTTTGTTGAAAGAGGAGCGAATCCTTTAATTTCTAGGAAAAATACTGCGAGGTTATCTCAGCAAATCACAGGACACAACAGGCAATATCATGACACCAGTTAAAAGAGGATGAGGTTGCCTCACAATTTGAGTAGGTTTAGGAGTATCGATGAGTTGAAAAATAGAAGGACCTCGTCATGGTTTTAATAAAAACGCACGATTGTCCAGATTAATATCAACAGAAGTTTTCTCCAACCCAACTGGAAATTGATAAAACAAATACCTGTGTGAAGACAAAAACGAAGTGGCATCTCACAGGACGACCTACCTCGATCTGGAGAGTGACTTCCTCAAGGCCTCGTACTGTGTGTCTGTCAAAGGGATCAAAGTTGTCATCCCTCATGACGGGGGGCTGGAGGACATAGCCGCTCCTTCCATTCAGCATGAACAAGGCCTGGTTCATCTGCATGGGCTTGTCTGGACAAAAAAGAAAAAAACAAGCTGAGAGCATTAATCACTCGTTTTGGCTGGAAAACACATTATCGACTTAAAAGATCAATTGGATCTGGGCAGGTCTGCGGCGATAGAGCTCAAAATGGGAACGTACCGGCCGTCTGGAAGTTAAGTGCTACAAGTTGGGAGCCGCAGAGCCACATGGGCAAAGGGTCGTAGTTGGAGGAGTCCAGTCTCTGGCCTCGCGGGTAGATCCTGGACAGCTGCCGCCGATTGTACTGGAGGAACCTTTTCCCCTTTATCTTATTGACATATTTCTCCGCTTTTGTCTCTGGAAAGGAGGACATGTCCCGGAAACAAGCACGCTCCGTGCCAATCTCTGGAGGATGCGGAAAAACAGGTATATGGTTAACTCACCTGGACTAAATTGTCTAGACTCAGCCTTGCTATAGATCAAAGAAAAACTGACCACAATATTGACACCGACGAAATATCTATTGGAATTGCTCGTTTTGATAAAAGGGACACATTTTGCTGCATAGGGGGTTGCCGTTTTAGAGGTTTTCTACCTCAAAGAATGGTGTGCCACTCACAATCATGGCTAAACTAAGCCACCTCTAATATGTAGGGAAAACTTAATTTTATCACTCTTTTCATTGATTCTTAAATCCATTGATTGTTTTGTCGAACAATCGATAAAGCCAGTAAAAATAACCATGCATTTGAAAACAGGCCAAAAAAGTAAAAGAATATCAAACGGAAACGGGTCGATATTTTCTACCTAATTGATACGATTATTCTGTTTTTAATATCGAACACTTGCAAAGCTGAATTCTTAGGTTGCCAGTTCGTTATGTTGACTATCATAGCACAGTGTTCCAATCTGCTTTTGTAGACTAGGAGATTCAGAAAAAAATAAAAGGCTCAGTGGAGTACCAACTTTCTTCCTTAGACTTATCTGAAGGTTTCACTCCCTGTCCTCATTTGCAAGCTCAAAATCATTTGATGTCTTCTCTCAAATTTGCATGTCAACTAAACCTTAACCCCTGAACATTCCTGCACAATTGGCCTAAAATCCCAGCACAAGATGCACCCAAAGTAAATTGAATGCTCTTCTTGTACCATTTGGAAAATATGGACGTTTGGGTCTTTTTTGAAAGGCAAGTTTTGTCCCAACTGAAATAATTACCGCAAGTGCTAGTAAACGTGAGTAATCTAAGTTGGAACACACAGAAATAGGTTTCTATTCTCGCCTGCCTTTTTTTTTTTTTTGGAACTAAATGTTGCAGATGAGTATAGCATAGGCATCTTAGCTGGAAAACAGGTGAGACAACAGCTTGAAGTCTTATCTGGTAGCTTGTCATATCTGATCAAAATCTGAAAAACTAAACATTGTATTTTACACATTTTTCTAAGGGTAGGGTTTTTGTGGACGACCACTTTACTACAATAAAATCTTTGCAAATTGTTATTTTACTTTGGTCAGTTTTTAGACATTGTGAAAGAGTTACAGATGTTTTACTTCTCATTCCAGAAATCAATGATTGTGCACAAGTGCGCATACTAATGGTGCATAAAATGATTCACAGATTGCTTTGTGCACGGTTAATTTCGGCTCTGATTTAAATAGACAACAAAGAATTGTATACATTTATGTTAAAAAATTTTGTTGGCTAAACAATGTGTCCATCATCATTTACATTGTTTACTACTGGCTGAAGATATTCTGACCCATTGGAGGCAATATCAAGTTTTATCTAACTGGCCCGTATAGGCTAATGCGGGTTGTGGACTGTGAAGAAAAGCCTGCTATTGGCCAAGAAAGGTGTCAATCAAAAGGGGAGAGGCTAAGTACCATATTGGGAATAATTATAAGAGTCTGATTATTTTTAAAGGGGTGCTTTCAGGCAGATTTCTAATCATCTGTCAGCATTATAGTGTGTTTTGGAGTAAATATTTTCAACGGTTTTATTTTATGGATTGTCCTTGATGTATCAAACCATTTTCGAGGACATCCAAAGAATTTGATGACGGGGGACAAAATTAGTGAGTTACGTCGGCTTTATAGTATTCGGGTACCTTGTTTCAGACTAATCGTGATGTTTCTGTGATGAATGTATTTTTAAATGGTCATATTTTGAATACCAAGAGTAGCTTTCCAATGATATGTGGCATGACAAATTTCAGTGAGTGGTGACATAGTACAGCCACCAATTTGTTAATAAAAAGTCCAGCGGCCGTCGAGCAAATAAGGGGTTAAACTTATCACTAAACCACACAAAAAAATTTGCAAGACTAAAATAGGTTGCTCGCTCGGACACGTACCTTGCATTTTTAAATTGTTATACGTTTCAATTCTTTAGGCTGACCAGTCACAGATTTATGAAAAATAAAATACTATGAATTAGAAGTTTTTGTTTTGACGTAATCATATTTAGATTCCACTCAAAGATAGTGTTTTATCAATCAAGGACAAAACTGAGCAAAACATATTTATGGTTGAAATGATGAAATCTTGTGGATTTTTCATAAACACAACATTAGGGGGTAGTCACTTACTGTCTTCATCAAACGGCACAGGTCTACAGTAAACCACTAGGTCAGATAACTCCAGTGCAATCTTCTTTCTTCTCTCCATCATCTTCCCCTCCTCCAGCTGCATAGAAAAATAGACAAAACATGAAAACAATGTAACACAAAGTGTGAACAAACCAAAACTAAAAGACAGACCAAGCGCAAAAAGAGCATCTCATTAACTCAAGGGCGTGTGACACGTACCTTAGCTTCCGAGGTCATCGCCACATCCCGTATCTTGAAAACCCATTCCTTCAGTTCCTCTTGAGTATTGGCGGCAACCTCCAGCACTGGTCCCGTCCGCATGGCTGTGGTCGGTACGAGGGAGAAAACGTGCGGCCTGCTTCCTTTCCCATCAGGTCTCACAACTGTTTTGAAAACATCAGGTCAAAATTAGAACAGCTAACTTGTCCTTACCTCTGCAATTAATGTATTTTCAGTTCTTTTCCACAAGTATATCTTAAACACTGAAATCTCTAAAAGTGATTAAAACATGTTGCCGGACAAAAATGCAAAGCCATTAAAGGGCGAGACAAAACATAATCAAGATAAAGACAGCCAACAAAAGGTGGACAACTGAATTATAACCCCAAACTCTAGTTCCAATTCCTACATTTTCATTTGAATTCAAAAATAGGGATAGAGGAAAAGATGTTGCTTGCCATTGAACCAGAAGTACAATTGAAAACCACAAAGTGTTTAAAGATAAATAAATAAATTGACAAAATGTCGACCCTAAATCTTACAGTAGAGAGACAAATGCCCATATAAAAATAGTTTTCATTTCTAGTAACAGCTAGCTGTAGTGAAAGTAATATGCATAAGTTTTAAATACATTGACTAAAAAGCACACAAAAAAATATATAAAGATACAAAATACATTCAGTTCCAAAATGTAATTGAAAACTGTTAATACTAACAAATAATCCATTCATCCATTATCTAAACCGATTATCCTCAGTAGAGTCCCAGGGGTGCTTGAGCCCATCCCAGCTAGCTTCGTGCAGTGGTCAGAGGACACTCTGAATAGGTCGTAAGCGAGGCACAGGGCACACAGAGACACACAACTCACACCGGGGGACAATTTTGACCACCCAATTAACCTGACAATGTTTTTGGTATGTGGGAGGAAACCCACGCAAGCAATGGGAGAACACGCAAACTCCGCACATGAAGGCTGGTAGCTGCATTTGATCCCATGACCTCAGAACTGTGCCGCAAATAATATATATTCAAATTTCGAATATGGGTAGCTCGGCAGCGCAGTGGTTAGCGCGTGTGCGGCACAGTTCTGAGGTCATGAGATGGAACCTTCCTGTGTGGAGTTTGCTTGTTTTCCCCATGCTTGCGTGAGTTTCCTCCGGGCACTTTGGTTTCCTCCCACATTCCATACAACAAAAACAGCCTTTTGTAATACCACAGCAGAAATCAACAATTCAAAAGCAGCATTAATAGGAAAAAAAAACAAAAAAAAAAACTTTAATCTTGGAGGAAAGCAAGCAGACAACATTGGTGTTGCAGCATCCCACAGCTAAACGGGAAGTGGAATGTAGATTGGGGGAGCTCACCAATTTGACAGGACGAGACGTCCACACTTCCTCTAAGCAGATCTCCCAGGGGACTGTTTTCTGTCATCTCCTGCTGGACAGGGAAGAAGAGCGCGAGTGAATAATCGGGTGAAACCGAGGAAGCACAAAGCACTGCGTGGATTTGATGCTCACACTTCTGTCTGGCTCCGATTCAGACGGAATGATCTCCTCCACGTAGTTTGCAGGAAACCACAGTTGCTTTTTCCCTCCGCAGTCTCCCTTCCACCTGGAATAAGTATGCCATTGACGCACGACCAAACATATACAAAATGGATTTCAAACTCACCATCCCCCTTCCTGCTTGTCGACGTTGGAGATGGTGGCATTTTTCGTGAAAGAGAGTTCATCATCTCGTTGGGCTTTATACTCATACATGGCTCTTACCGTACACTGTGAGGAGCACACAGGAAGTTATAGTAATGCCGTAAGAAATGTAACCAGCAGTTTTCACAGCTGACACTCACCTTAAAGGTAGGCATTTGATTGGCTTCCACATAAAAACCAGGATTTCTGCCCTCATACAGTGACCCATAGTCAGGCTCCTGTCAGATAGGACATGGTCTCTTAATCTAACTGTTATTATAGCATCATTAAATAGCCACATAGAAACTTTCCTCCCAAAATTGTTTATTCCTAGTTACTTAAGAGTCTTGACAGACACATCACTAACATTTCTAACTCAAGATTGATATTCATGACAATGTTTAAAAATGAAAACCAATTTAGATAGATTGAGTAAATGCCAAATACTTTAGAAAGACATTAAAATCTGATTGCCTTAAAGAACAGAATGCAGATACATAATTGAATAAAATGATCAAACAAAATGTTAAAACAAAAAAAATGGAAATGTGCAAAATCATAATCTCATATGCAAATAAGACCTAAATTGTCAGTAATAATACAATTACTAAGAAAGTAGAATAAGAGTAAAGTATACAGGAAGGGACCAATTAAAAAAAACTGCAGACTGTTTATTTGCATCTTGGCATATTAGGGACAGTGGTGTGCACTTTTGAGAATGCATGTTATACACGACTACAACGAAAAGAGCTTGATAAGGATTTATTACACTGATTTATCAACCTATGCCTTTCCACATTAGTGTATGAATTCATTTTTATTTTTTCATTGAGATTAAATTTGAGAAACAGATGCATACATTTATTAGCATGTAAATTATCTTGTAATGACAAGATGCAGAGACAAATTAGTAAGGTATTAGAACATGCTGCTTATAAATATCTCTCCAAGCATGGTAAAATTCCTTTGTCAACACTTTCCAAACAGTCCTAAGCGATACTCACAGCAGTGCCGATTTTTTCCAGTGTGTCTTCATTGATGGGATATCGCAGTTTCATTTTGCGATACAGGGGGTGCTTCTCATAGTAACTGATGAGATCCACGAGGCTGTCAAACTCTGAAGTGCCCAGAACCACAGTCTGACCCTCTTGCTGGACACGACAGTGCTTAATCTTGCCCTCAGCCCTGTACGGGAAAAATAGGACAACAGTAAGTAACTAACCTCACTTATGCTTTACACTTTCACACTGTAGTCATGAAATCGTAGTTACTTGCCTGAATGAAATGGCAAAGGAATTGGATTCAGTCCTTTTTCTGACAAGGAAAGCCCCGTCTCTAGGAACCCTCATCAGCATGTTCTCAGCATGGCTCCTGGATAGGTTTGCATGGTACCACCTGAAATGGATTAAAAAACAAAACAAAAAAAACAGAACAGGTACATTTCTTTGCAAATGACAGAACAGTGGATGCAGCCAAACTCATGGTAAAAAAAAATCTTTTAAGAAATATATTTTTTTAAATATCGGAGTGTGACTCACTCTTTGCTCTCATGGGCATTGGTCTGTGGCACCGGCTCAGTCAATTTCATCTCAAATTCATTGCAGCGCAACGCCACCTGTTGGTAATGGTTGATGAGGGCAAAAAGCGTATCAAAAACCAGGTTGTCAGTCAGGTAGAATTTGGGGCTGCCAGCTTCTTGACGGGAATGAATGCGACAGTGCTGCACTCGTCCTGACCGCCTGGAAAAGAGAGATCAAATTGTGACATTGTGAATTGTCTTCTATCCACTCAAGTTTTCTGACAGACTTTCTGACTTTCTTGATCATGAGGTGTATAAAGTTTGATCCCACATGTACTTTTTATTCCACCTTTTGAGGGTATCTTTAAAGCCTTATAAAAGATGTTTAAAATATTTTGTTCAATGTTGATTTGTCCTGGAAACCTCTGAGCATATACATTTAATCCATTACTTTCATTGATCGCTGCATTCATGACTGTATCTATTCCAAATCAATGCGATGGCAGACAAAGGGAATGATCCAAACATGACTTTAAATCCGTTAAATCCATGCACTGGCTGAATTAGCACCTCGTTTGATGTCCCATTTACGAAACCTAAGTTAAAAAAATTTTTTTTTTAAAAAACATTTCATATTAAAAATTACTATTAGTTAATGAGTGATTCATCATGGGAATGTGAATGGTGTGCAATAGCGAGGAATGCAAAAAAACATTTTACCGGAAACACAAAATTCAGAATGCAGAACTCACCAAAAAGACAGTGTGTAATCCCCCACAAAAGTCTCACTCTCTCGAACCAGGAAAGAGCCATCCGGTGCTCCGGTTTCCAGGCAGTATTCTGACAACAGCCGCTCGGCTATCTGTCGCCCATCCCGCCCTGCGCCCAACTTTCCGTGAAACCACTTTTCTGTCACGTGCTGATCCATTCCATTGGAAACCTGCCGATGAGCACGAGAGACTCATTAAACAATCTAAATCACCTCAAACAGGAAACACTTGAGGCCAAATATTTGAACTGATACAAAGGTCTCGCCTTGGGACGGGTGTGGTCATTAATCATGCAAAGCGAGGTCCACTAACCTCTCTGTGCTCTTCCTCCTCATCGTTGCCCTGATTACTCGAGGTCTCCTCAGAGTAGTAGATCTTAGTGCTTGTCAGGACAAAGAAATGAGGATACCACTCCTGCAGCCACAGGGATAGGAAATGAGGGGGCAGATTGCATGAGTGACATTAATTATTTAGAACATCCATGTGTTGCACAGAAATGTGATCACCATTCTACAATGAAAAGGAGTTTTATAATATGTTTCCAATCAGGATACCATTGCACAACACTAAATAAACAGACCTTGCAAATGTGTTCAGTTTAAAAGGTCTTTGAAATGTATTTACATGATTGATTGGGTCCTCCAAATACAGGATTCCATTTTTGATGGAGTTGCTGATGTCGTTCTCGGAGTAGGGCGTTGAGGTAGAGACCTCCTCGTAGGCACTGCCCTCAGCAAGCTTCTTGTGCTGCCGCGCAAAAAAGTAGAACATTAAAATCGATGGTTACTAATCACGTGATCTGCATTCAGGCAACCAAAGTAGTGGTGGCTATGATGGATAAAAACATTAGTACGTCTGTATATTTAGATCAGGGGTCTCAAACTCAATTTACCTGGGGGCAGCCGGAGCTAGGGTCTGGGTAAGGTTGGGTTGAATCAGGTGGTGCAATTTTACCTCATTATTGTCATTAACCTAGAAGTATGACGGTCAAAGCTATAGTTTGCCGTCATTACACAAACCTTCCAGGCTAAGTTACAACAACAAATGTTCACTGATGTACAGACATGACCAATATGCACTAGAGAAAACCTTGTGATTAACCCATTAGCAATCCTGTAAAATTTGCCTAATATCTCAATCCAAGACGCACCCAAAGTAAATTCAATGCCGTATTTGAATCGTTTGGAGAATATGGACAGCTTTGGTCTCTTTTGAAAGCCCACGCTCTGAAATGTCCCAAACTGAAATAATCACTGCAAGTGCTACAAATATTAGTAATCTAAGTTGGAAAACACAGAAATACTAAGTTTTTATTATCTCCTGAATGATTTTTTTTTTGCAGTCACATGCTTTAAAAAGAGCATAGGCATATCGGCTGGAAAACAGCTGGAAAAATGACATGAGTACAAATCGCAAATATGAATACATTTATGTTGGAAATTTCATTAGCTAACAAATTTGTCAATCATCATTTTAATTGGCCACTTACAACTTAAGATTTTGGAAGCCAAAGTAGGTCATGTGTGTGTTCCCAGGCATTCATTGGCTATGGCAGGCTAAAGGACCGTAAAACGAAGCTTGCAATTGGCTGAGAGCTGTGCCAATCAAAAATGTAGACGCTAACAGCCATAATGGGAATCAGTTTGTTTACTTTTAAAAAGGACATGGCCTCATGAATGTTCAAAGATCTACGGGAACCCTGAGGAAATTATGAGGCGAAACAAAAGGATTACAACAAGAAACGTCAATCGATGCAGAAAGGCCTTAGGCGGATTTTTTTTTTTACTCTGTCGGCACTATTGTGTGTTTTAGAGTAAATATATTACACGATTGGATTCACTGGACTGTACTGAATTTAACAAAACCGTGTATGCGGGGAATCGTTTCATCAGCTATCAGTGAGCTACCCTGGCTTTATAGTTTTTGGGTGTCATCGACGTTCCTGTAACGAGTACATTTCAAAGTGGTCATCATATCTTGAATCCAGAGAGTTTAACTTTAGCTTTCCAATGAGATGTGGCATGACTCTTTTCAGTGACTGGTGACATACTGAAGACACGTCCTTGTTCATCAACAGCCTGACAGCCCAAATGCCAACCCAAAAAAGATGAAAAACTAAGTTTATTCGAGCGCTTCAAACATGTGCAACAATAGGAGCTGCAATGATGATTTCAGCCAGAAGGTGGCGTCAGCACGTAAAATATTTTTGAAGTTACATACTCCACTTTTAAGTTAGCGTTGCGGGTTTTTTTTAATTACCTTGATATAAAAAGGAGTTTCCATTAATGTATTTATATCAACAAATGTTAATATGAATATATATGAATCAAATAAAATAGTATCTGAGTTTTGTTGAGTTAAATACTCGTGAATTGGAAATGATTCAGATTAGTATCATAACATAACTCAAAGAGAAATTTGGCACAATCAACTGTAACTAACTGGGCATGAAAATGTAATAAGCTAAAATATGTTAGTGAGAGCTCAATTATGAAAAAATGCAATGAGGAGCCTAACCTTAATGAGAATCTTCTTTTTGAGCTGGTTGGGTGAAGGCAGCCCATCTGCAGCAATATCCACCGCCTTGGTCAACAACATGTCTCCAAACAGTTTCTTAAAGTGGGTAGCCATGTTTCTCTGCTGGACAATGCTGCAGTGGTCCTCGATGGATAAGATAATAGGAAAGCTGCGGGAAAGATTACAAATTGGGAAGTTCCCCTTTCACTGCACTTAAGTGCCACCACTTCTTATCTTGTTTTTTTTTCACACACTACAATTTACTTAAGCTACTTGGTTTCCAAATTTGTGTGTAAAACTTTCCAAAAATGCATCAAGCATGCCACTGAACACAGGCTGAGAGTCTCGAGGAACTCACTCTGACGTAACAAATGCATGCTCTTTGATGGTGGTCAACACGTCACAAAACTTGATCTTTGTTGTGAGGGTGTGCCCGTGGTAAATGACTGGCATTCCATCTGGACCATCCCAGCAGTCCACTGCAACAACAAGACATATCTAGCTAACTACATAAAACAACTTTGCTCCAATTCAAAGAAACCAGCATGACCAGCTACCTTATGAGTAAATGTACAGTGCTCACAAAACAACTTAGTGTGCGCGTCTGCGTGTACATGTGAGGGTGTGGCGGTTAGAGTTGCATTGGAACAGAACGACCAGTCATTACTTACATTCAATACAGCGACAACCCATCCTTAAACAGCGAGCATAGGCCTCCAGAGACGACTCACTGGAAAACTGGTCTCCAGTCAGATATCTAAAATAAGCATGTGAAAAGTCAACGCATGCACAACACTTTCTCGTGCTGACCTTTTTCCAATGTTGACCTGAACAAACGCCCATTTGAAATGCTGTCAAAGTGACATCGGAAGCTGTCATTCCACTTTTTTCAATGAGTATTGTTAGGCAACCAGCATAGAAACTTGACTTTTGAACAACGTTTCTCACACTTTTCAATTGAAGGAAAACCTTTTCCAGACAAAATGTAAGAGGCTACCTATATCCTGGAATTGAGTTATTGACTTCTCCACTTGTGTCTGATTGGCAATAAAAGCTGTGTCTAAGTCTCCCACCAAGATGTTAGCTAATCTCCTGACCTAAAAAAGTACACAAATGCAGACATAAACAACCAAAGAGCCTTACGTGTTGTGTGAAGACGAGATCCAGTAATGGGATAGAGGATTGTTCATATTTTCCGGACATACTTGGTCCAAGGAAGAATCCCAGACGGTGTTCTCTTTGGAGAATAGGTACGTCAGGAACTACATGGGTTGAACCAAAGTAACAACAGCAATTTATTAATAATAAAGTATAAATATTAATTATTCTATATTGGCTGATTTATTAAAATACAAAATGTTAACCTCTGTTTCATAGAAATTTGACAAAACTCCATCAACTCCCTAGCAATCCTGTAAAATGTGACTAAAATCCCAATCCAAGACATATCCAAAGAAATTTGAATGCTGTTCTTGAACCGTGTGGAGAATATGGACGGTTTTGGTCTCTTTAGAAAAGTAACACTTTGAAGTTTGAGTCTGTTTATTCTTAAAAGGGAATAATGAAGAGAAACAAACGGAAGACAACAAGAATCGTCAAATGATTGCGGAATGCTTTTAGCCGTGTTTTTTTAATTTATAATATGTCGGCATTATCGTGTGTTTTGGATTAAACAATTTACACAGTTGGATTCACTGGACCTTCGTGAATGTAACGAGACCATGTTTGCGGAGAATCGTGTCATCAGTTTACTATCAGAACACGTTATTGGTGAGCTCTACCGGCTTTCTAGTTTACGGGTATTTTGTTTTAACTGATCGTGATGTTTTTGTGATTTGTACATTTTAAAATGGTTTTTGAATCATAAGAGTTTAAGCTTCCCAATGATAGGTGGCTTGACATATTTCAGTCACTGGTGTCATTGTGAAGACACGTCTTTGCTTCTCAACAGTAACAGCCCGCTGGCGGGCTGGCGAAACAATAAGGAGTTGAAAGGGTATGAAGCAGGGGTCGGCAACCTATGGCTTGCGAGCCAGCAGTCGCACGCGAGCGCACGGCTAAATAATAATGATTTTTTTTTTAAGCGCATTTACCTGCTAAAAACACCACCACTGAAGCTATCTAACAAATTGCTCACTGAATAGCAAAGCACGGAAAACCATTTACTGATGGCGAATATTTTAAAGAAGCGTGTGTGTGCGTGCGCGTGCCTTCTGCATTGCTGCTGTTATTTCATGTTTTGATATTTTCTGCAACAAGATATCATTGATGAATGGTATAGTAGCTGACCATATTACTTGTTTTTTTGATTGTAGTTTATAGTTGATGAAGAATGGTTGATTCTGGTTAATTTTTGTGGTAAAAAGTTGAAGACAGAATGGCCACAGACCTTTCCACATGTTGTTCACATTCATATGTTAATTGATGAACAAGAATAGTGGAAGATAAATAGGTCAGTTATACCAGTGTGCCGCTTAAATTTTATCTTTCCAAATATTAAGGCCATTATTCACTATTTTTGCACTCTTCAGACGAGGAACTAATAGTCATCCATATCAGTAGGTGGCAGTAGATTTTTATATACTTTTTGTACTAATTAGCCCTTGAAGTAGCACAGTACATTTAATAACTTAACTTGTTTAACAAAGCGGTTTAAGATTGTACTGTAAAAAATAAAAACAAAGCACATCCTTCTTTTTTATATGAAGTATTATTTTCTTTTTTTATATACTAATTATCTGCTTATAAGGTAGTACAGTGAAATAATTGACATAACTTCATTTTCAAACATTTTTGACGGACAGTGTGCCACTGAACTTTTTTTATAAATAAAGGTGTACCTTGGTTCAAAAAGGGTTGAAAAACACTGAGTTATACGATTAAAATGTCTATCCATGTTGTATATTTGGACTGGTGTAAAATGACAGCTCTGTTGGATATTAAAAAAATGATGTGCGAGTCATTAATCTTGGTGTGGCACACCGATTTACAAGGAAATTTGAAAGTGGCAGTCCGCACCGAAAATGTTGCTGACCCCTGGTATAAAGTAATACATCAAAATCTTTTAAATATCTCATGTACCACATGACTAAAATAATATCACAAATCAATATTTTTTTTCCTGAATGATAGTTTTGTTGTACCACCAAGAGGCACTAGACATTACACACTGTCCCTTTAACCCAAAGATATTTTGGAAATTGTTGAAAAACTTTCAGAGACTTAAGTTCTTGCTGTAGTGTTAGTATCCCAGTGCCCTTTTGTGCAAGCAGAGACAGTACCAACGCCTACAGGCCGCTTTACATAAGTGCTCAGTTTTCTGTTGTTTAGTCAATCGTTGCATTATGGCAACCACAGAGAGCACTTACTGCAAACGACTCTAAAGACTCTGCAGCCAACAGTTACAAATAAATAATTTTGTTGGCTATGGATGTTTAATTACCGAGATTTGACTTGTATTGTATCATACTGAATTTGCTAGGCACAGAATATTAATTTTATTCAAAACTATTAGCATTAGGCTAATTAATGATGTTAAGGTTAAGTGATCACTATCTCATGGACCTGAAAGATCTTTCGATCTTCTATAGTAGTAAACCCTAACCACCGGGCCACAGCCTGGGTCATTTGGTAACAAAATCGGGATCCACTGGCTTATAGGGCCTAATCTAGCATTTAGAGTAGCCCCCAGCCTGGTTTCTGTCCTACACAGCAGCTGACCTTTAAAATTCACAGGCATTGCTTCTAGCAAAGGGTTCCTAGCCAATGAACCTGAAACAAAAGGTTGTATGATATTGTATCAGATCATGTTGTACCATATTGTATTGTATTGCATTCCATATTTATTACTACAGTCATGTAAAAAATACATTAAAAAATATCATACAGTTTTCTCAATTTATACGTTTTTTTCTCTTATTTGGTCTAATTCTCAATAACACGGGGCAGAGGTGTGTGCACATGGCCATTGCAGCATTGATCTTGAACGTCGCGAAGGATTCAAAATCGTTTTCTACACACATAAAGATGGCAGAAAAAGCATATCTATTTCTGTGAAAGAAAACTGTGTGTGTCT
This sequence comes from Urocampus carinirostris, assembly GCF_059441175.1. Classification (NCBI taxonomy): domain Eukaryota; kingdom Metazoa; phylum Chordata; class Actinopteri; order Syngnathiformes; family Syngnathidae; genus Urocampus; species Urocampus carinirostris. Next base: position 57,838,182 of record NC_142351.1, on the reverse strand, counting down.
TATTTGGGGCGTGACTGTGGTTGCGGCAAAGCGGCACAACGTGGAGCGCTATTTCAGCACTTGTCACATAAGCTTCCATGCTACACAAATCAAAAAATTATAAAAATCACGTTTACCTCATCTTGGAGAAAATAAGGCTGTTCCACTTCTCGAAGAGGGTCCTTCAAGTAGCCGAACATAAACTCCTGAACTTTGCTGTCATCTGTGGCCCACATATCCTGCATGTACACGGAGTGTGTTGAAACCAAGATATTCAAGTTAAAAGGGGGAAATCAATCTGCAACAACACACAGAAATGATTACCTTTTGAGAATCCAACAGGAAGCTTTTAAAGTCCTCGAGGGAGATCCTCTGTTCTGGTCTGTCAATGAACCTAGCAGAGAAAGTAATGTGTGAGTAAGCACACAAACGGGATGTGGCTGAGCACTGCCTTATTTGTTTGGCTTAGGCCTACCTCTGCAAAAATGGGAACTCGAGCTGAAAGTAGTAAAGATGGAAAAAACATCCATTAATTGGGCAGCTGAGAATAGGCACAAAATGATGTCTTATGTGTGTGGTTTATCATTGCAGACATTGAAATAGTCTATTATAAATACACGCCAACCGGCCTCATCTATGTCAGCATGTTTATGTGTGTCTAATGGCCCCTGGCAGAGAACCTCATGAGTTTTGAACTGGGCAATTATTGATCTGGCTGCCATTTGAGAAGAGACAGATGGGGCAGATGCATGCCTGGGCAACAGCATCGGACTGTGGGGGTGGATTGTCAAGCAATAAAACTCAGACTCTCTTCTGTTAATGCTGACATGTGACAAGAAGCGCCATATCAACTTACATTTTTTTGAGCATCAAACATGAGGTTGCGGTAAAGTTGTGAAAACTGGCCAAAAGATACTTCTCCATTCCTCCACTCGGAGTCCTGGGAGACAAAAAAGACAATAAATAAGAGCTGTCATCTTTGAGCTCAAGTGCTACACGAGATAAAACACAAACAGGAAAGCTTCAGAAACGCAAGCCAGATAGTTAAGCATATTGAGGTTACCGGAAGTTTTTCTCGGAGGAACCTCATGTTGGGCACCCTGTAGTTGACTTGGCTTAGCATATTCTTCAGATCCTTACAGGATATCCTAGACAAGAGCACACATAGGGTTTAGAAAATTAAACACAAGTATAAAAGTGCACGTAGTTTCAGGTCTTCTAAACAGAAGAGACAACAAAAAAAACATGGACTTTCTTTGTAATTTAAGATTCAAAAAACAACTAAAGTGCTGCACATATTCTTTTCTGTGGCAGGAAAACGTACTAGTGTAGCTTAAAGTGCTTACCGGTCTTCTCTGTTACGGTCAACGGCATAGAACTGTTTCCGTAACCACCTAAATAAGAACAATTATTATGCATTAAAAACATTGTGCAAAAGCCAAGGTGTTGCAACTTCCTTACCTCTCTATTTGAAGTGGTGTTGGGGACTTCAGTGTGTCGGCAACAAGCCAGTTTAAACCTTTTACCCACATGCTCATCTCCTCATCAGACGTCGCTGTTATTTGGTCAAGCAAAAAAGGAACAAAGCATATCTGTTGTTAGAGCGCCGTAAAAAAGTATTTGCCCCTTTCCTGATTTCTGTGTTTTTTTGCATATTTATCACTCACAAATGTTTTAGACCACCAAATACAAAATGCAGTTTTTAAGTGTTGATTCCATTTACTAAGAACCAAAAAATCAAAACCTATCTGGCCCAATGTAATATATTAATTGATCTCTGGACCTGATCGTGAGCTGGCCAACCTTTGGCAAAAATCAAACGTTTACGATAATTGGTATTAAGACTTTCATAACAGTGTGAAGGAATTTGGATCCATTCTTCTTTGTAAAACTGTTTCAAATTTGCCAAATTGAAGGATTTTCTAACATTAACTGCCTGTTTAAGGTAACACAACAGCATCTCAATTGGATTTAAATCCGGATTTTGACTTGGCCACTCCAGAACCTTCATTTGGTTTTATCTTAGCCATTCATTAATTTTGAGGGCACAAACTAATGGCCGGACGTTTTCCTTCAGGATCGTCTGGTTAACACAAGAATTCGCTATTCTGTCCAGCACAGAAAATAGTCCTGGTCCTGAGGTGTCAAAGCAGCCCCAGACCATCACACTGCCACGACTATGCTTGACTGTTGGCATCATGTTCTTGTCAAATGCTGTGCCATTTTTATACCAGATGTGGACTACACACCTTCTAAAAAGTACAAGTTTTGACTTATCAGTACAGAATGTTTCTCTACAAGTGTTGTGGATAATTTCTTTTTCACATAAGGCCAAATAGGCCTACATTTTTAGTGCCTCAATGAAGGGAAACTATTTAAAAACCGCATATTGTATTTCCTTCAGTTGTCATTGTGTGATTAAAATTTGTTTGATTATCTGAAACCTTTGTGAGTGATAAATATGCAAACACTTTTTCCACATCACTGTATGCTGTCTTAGTTTCTACGATTAAACATCGTTTGAAATATACCTGCGAGGCTAAGTGATTTCAGGCGGAATTCTGCCCCATAAAGAATGACAAAACAGTGGGCTTGATCCAGCCTGGCAGCAGAATCCTCCATGTAGCGCTCAAAGTCCCGGGACTTCTGACCGGGCCGGATCTCTTTGATCTCTCGAATGTCAACTGGTGAGACGGATTACAAATGACAAAATCTCAATACATCATCCTAAACCGGGGGTCGGCAATACGCGGTTCAGGAGCCGTATGCAGCTCTTTAGAGCTGCCGAGTGGCTCCCTGGCGCTTTACCAAAGATGTTTACACATTGAAAAAGATTGGGGAGGATTTTTTAAATTTTATTTCAAAATGGTTTCTGTAGGAGGAAAAACCTGTGGAACAGATTTTCAGGAGCTGGTACGAGTTCACGAGCGATTGTGCTGCATTGCTTCACTACTTTACTCTCTCTTTCCACTGTTCCTTGGGGTCCAAGCTACGCTCATTTTAAAGGGGAAGCGACAATAGCGAGGCAGGCGGCTGGTTTCAAAAAAATCGGCTTGTGTTAATGTTCGCGTATGGACACTTAAGATAGATGTGGCGTTAGAGAAGAGGGAGGTCACTGGTGCAAAAGTTTGGTTCCTTTAGTCAGTCAGTTTGTAGCACGGATGAACGTGAGCTGCAGCCATCAGTAGCTCCTGTTTGAATGTGTTTTAACGCTTGTTATTATGTTATTAAATCAGCCATCTGACTTATTTAGCAACTGTATGTCTTGACCAAACGTAAGAGCATTACATAGTGATGTGCTTCTCGGGACAAATCCCTGAAGCATGTGTCGAGTAATTTAGATGAGTGGCCCATTAACCGCAAGTTTGAAACCTTGCAGCGCGGGTGTACCACGTGACTGATTCAGGAAATGATTCGCTGGGTTTGGTTGCAGTTCGAGATAAAACAGCAAAGAAACACTTTGGATTCCCCTCAACTTTACATGTGTCTAAAATCTTTAGAAAAAACGTTTGACATTGAATGAATTAAAAAATATATTTTTAAAAACAATAAGCACTTTATGATCCCTCCTTATTTCACATTTTCCCTTGTTGCATAAGTAAAAACAGACAAAGTAACACAAAACAATTCATGTTAAAATTTTACACACACACACATTTTATATATATATATATATATATATATATATATATATATATATATATATACATACATATATATACATATATACATATATACATATATACATATATATATATATATATACATATATATATACCGTATTTTCCGCACTATAAGGCGCACCTAAAAGCCTTTGTTTTTTTCAAAAGCTGACCAGGCGCCTTATAATACAGTGCGCCTTATTTATGGATCAATTTTAAAATTGCAAAGTTTTCTAACTAACTTGCAGCCGCCGACTCGATTTTCCCCCGAACGCCAAGTAGTACGCGGTGTATGCTGGGACTTATTTACCGGCGTTTCATTGGCTAACCAATGTGTCAATCATCATTTGAATCGATCACTATTGGCTAAAGTTATTCGGAGGTCAAGAGGCGGATCCTTTTTATCATTTACAGGCTGGCATTGGCTTAAACGGCAACACAAAGCCTGCAATTGGCCAAAACAACGGTGTATGCTGGGATTTATTTACCGGCGTTTCATTGGCTAACCAATGTGTCAATCATCATTTGAATTGATCACTATTGGCTAAAGTTATTCGGAGGTCAAGGGGCGGATCCTTTTTATCATTTACAGGCTGGCATTGGCTTAAACGGCAACACAAAGCCTGCAATTGGCCAAAACAACGGTGTATGCTGGGATTTATTTACCGGCGTTTCATTGGCTAACCAATGTGTCAATCATCATTTGAATTGATCACTATTGGCTAAAGTTATTCGGAGGTCAAGGGGCGGATCCTTTTTATCATTTACAGGCTGGCATTGGCTTAAACGGCAACACAAAGCCTGCAATTGGCCAAAACAACGGTGTATGCTGGGATTTATTTACCGGCGTTTCATTGGCTAACCAATGTGTCAATCATCATTTGAATCGATCACTATTGGCTAAAGTTATTCGGAGGTCAAGAGGCGGATCCTTTTTATCATTTACAGGCTGGCATTGGTTTAAACGGCAACGCAAAGCCTGCAATTGGCCAAAAAAGATGAATGTTTATGGCACGTGGCTGACGGCATAGAGAAAGCATTTTTTCCTATTCTGTATTTGAAATTATTTTATTCTCCTGGATTTACTACCCTCACGGATATAAGAGGGCATTGGCTGCACATTATTATGAACACAACGACTTCGGTGAGCTACTTCGGGTTTTATATTGTCCCTGTATCTTGTTTCAGACTGAACTCGATGTTTCTGTGATAAGCGGTGCAGATAATGGATGGAATGGAGTGTCTATTTTTAAATTAAACTCAATTCCAAGTGTTTATTGTCATATGCACAGTAAAGTTGCGAGCGAAAAAGAAAATAGAAACTCAGGAATGGTTGGCATTTCTTGAATCCCAAGACTTGAACCTTCCGAATGATGGAACAATGCATTTAAGTGACATCGTACGGACACCGCATCTGCACGTGTTCTCGACACGTATTTGCGTCTTTGCAAGCTTTGGGAATGTTAAGGGGGTAATAAGTTGGACTTAACTCTCTGACTGTTTTGTCCACGTTCCCATTGTAGCGCCTTATAATCCGGTGCGTCTTATCTCTGTCAAAAATCGGACCAAAAACTATTTTTTTGGGGTGCGCCATATAACCCAGTGCGCCTTATAGTGCGGAAAATACGGTACATATATATATATTTAGAGCATGATTTACACAACATTTCATTGCATGCACAAAGCATGTTATATGTTGTGTTGTTCTGTCCATATGATGGCATAGTTGAGGAAATGAATCATTTAGAATCATTTTGTGTGTGTGTGTGTGTGTGTGTGTGTGTGTGAAGCGTTTCGCTCCAGGGCTTCACTGGTTTATGGGGCTTCATTTTGACATCACTAGCATAACAGTATGAAGAGAAATATAAAAGAGGAAGGCTGATGATTCAACATGTCTTGGAGAAAATTATTTGCGTTCATTGCCAGAATTTTTACCCCAAGTGCGCAGCGTGGCTGCTTGGGACCGGAAAAACATGGCAGAGACATAAGTGGGGATTTCACTGTGTAAAAGAAATACAAATTTACTGACTATGATTTGTATAAATAATAACATTGGAATGATAGTTCATGTACTTTTGCTTAGTATTCAAATCAATGTTTTTATGTTTACTGAATGAAAGTTTCTGGTACCACTAAGAGGCACTAAATATTACACACTGGCTCTTCAAGAAGTGGATTGCATCTTCAAACTACACTACTGTGGCGGGTTTTGTTGCAACCCTGGAGATTAATAAGTGGGAAAACATGAAGAAGTCATTAATCAAGATATCAGAACACTTATTAGCAGACTTCAAAAACGAAAGTTAAATAGTGCACAAAATTGAAGACATGTCTCTCTCAAGACAGTGAAGGTAAGGGCCAATAAAATGGCAAATCAAGGACATTCAGCGCCAAAATACTCAATAACCTGTGATGAATCGTGTAATGTGATGGATTTCTTCATAGCATTTCTTTAATTATGTCAAGGCAAAAAAAAACAACTGTAATTCAATAATATTGTCATGAAGTTTAACTTGAGGCGGTATCCTACAACAGAGTAGACACGTGGTGAATCATTATCAAGAGTACGATATGGGCCAGAAACTACTGTAGTTCAGACCATTGAACAACTAATCCAATGCCAACAGTGTGGTACTCATCAATGGTATCATTGGAGCCTGGTTTCGAACCACAGTCGGTGTGAGACTAGGCTAAATTCTCTCTCCAAGGTTATTTTTTTTTTTTGCAGAGGATCATGTCCAAAGCTCTGGAGAAACATAAAGGTACAGTCAGTATGTATTTGGTGACATAATATCACTAACCTCCATTTTGCAGATGATATTGCCGGAGACGAACAGAAACTCCTGTCAATCGCCTGGACAAAGCATCAACCAATTATGGGATGGAAATCAGCACGGAAAAAAAACAGAGGTATTGACCAACAAACCCCAAGGTATAACCACAAACATCACCATCAACCACAGAGAGGTAGAACCTTTCACCAAATTTAACTATCTTGGAGCTGTCATATCAGAAGAGGGGTCAGAATGAGAAATCATGGCCAGGATAGCTTAAACAAAACTCAGAATTGCGAGACCTAAAGCCATCTGGAGGGACAAGCCCATAGCAGTGAAATCAAAGATCACGCTCATGCAAGCGCTGGAACGCTCATGCAGGCGCTGGTTACTTCCATTCTCCCCTATGCTTGCAAGACATGGACACTCACAGTAAAACTGGAAAAGAGAATCCAGGCAATGGAGATGCGATGCTACATGAAATTTCTAGGCATCAGCTATTCAGCCCAAGTGACATACAAAACTGTGCGCAACACCATCAGAGGGCATATTGGACCCTACAAAGAAATGTTGTCAACTGTGCACAGGCAGAAACTTCAGTGGTATGGTCACGTCACGCGATGATCAGGAATGACCAAGATAGTTCTCCAGGACAAAGAACAAGGGGGGCAGGAGGAGAGGAAGACCGAAAAAATAATGGACTAGTGCCAACCTTGCCACGACCCTAGAACAAGCTTTTAACAGTGGAACAGGTTGTCCAGAGTTGCGTCCGAATTGGTGCCCTAAAGAACCAAGCGGTTAAGGGATCCATGAACCGTGGAAAAAAAAAACAACAACAACACACAATACCAAAATACACAAAAGATTAATAGGGTTAAAGTTGCAGTTTGAACAAAACAACCAAAGAAATGACAAATTGGACATTGAATCTGCAAATCAAGTATAAAAAAAGCTTATTGGAGAACATTACTATCCACCACAGCCCGGCAAAAAACATGCTGCAAGCTATGTGCTTTTAATTTTTGTGTCGCTAACAATTAGACTTGGCTGAGTTACAAAAACAAAGATGATCTCTACCAGGCAAATGTGCTGGCTGCTAACCAACTTGAAATAAACTTTTACATTGACTGATGTGTTATAAATTAAAGCTGTTGAATGGTGGTTTTGGAACCTGCATTTTGTAAATGAGCAGACAGAGTTTACACATGAGGTGGCTCAAAAGCTTGGGAAGCAAACGTTTTCTCCTGTGAACACACGCATACAGACAAACAGCTCCTGCCACTCTTCCTGCTCCTACAACACACTTCCTGTGCTTTTGTCGCCTACACACCACATCTGCTTTTGTTAATGTGCACATATCGTTTTTCTGAAACAAAATTTACAAAAAGACTTTACTTGCAAAGAAAAAATATCTAAGCTAGTAAGCAGGCTTTACATGGGTTTTAACTTGCAGTGTGTCACATATTCCAGTCACAACTGTTTGATGATAAAGTAACAGACAACAGCCAGATTGGATGTAGCACCTGCATGACAGCCACCTCAAAGCTACCATTCACCCGCATGAGCTGTGTGTTGCTGTACTGTTCACCACATGTGCAAATAGACTTACGCAAAATATTGTGTTAAAGTGAGGGGCCGACTTGAGCAGATGCCGGAAATAAGACGGTAGCCTGAGGTATAACCTCATTAAAGGAGATGAGAGGATGTAGCCTGCAGCAGCACACTCCCACGCTTCCGTCATCTCTCCGTCCTGCTTCCCTCAAGCACTTTGAATGTCCACAGCCAGGATATACGTAGTATGTATATAATATTTAAAACCACCCATCCATCCATCACATATTTGAACTTTTTTTAAAAATTCATGCATCTCGCACGGTTTCAAAGGAACACAATTTACAGAATGCAATGACCTTATCAAGAATTGTCTCATGACAATGACAAGTACTTATTTTAGTAGGCTACTCCAGTAGGCCCAGACTCACCACAGCTATAATCAGTTAAGAAAACTCATAAGTTTGTTAATTCTAAGGCCATAATCAGTGTAACATACAGTATGGAAGAAAATGTCTAAAGTAGGGCTGCACGATCAACCAAAATCTATTCGATATCGCAATGTGACATAGTGCGATAGTGTAACCACAAAACCCTGAAGTGATTTAAGGATATATAGTTCCAGTTTCTTATTTGAGTGATGGAGTGTTTGGCCAACAGGAATTCTCACATTTTGGGGTTTTACAGCGCCGGCCATTCAGAAGCGAGTTTTGATGGCACCGGCCAATAAAGGCGAACCAAAGTTTGCAAGATGTCTGTGCACGACTTTGTTGGGCTTGTGTAAGAGCTTACTTAAAGAGCCGGGCGCACAACTGGCCACCAAAACAAACATGACAGCTCGTAAATCTAGCGGCTCGTTACATTGAAAACGAAATGTTCAATTTCATCGGACTCTGAGGAAAGTCAGAGAAGCCCAAAGAAAAACTGATCACCAGCGGGTGCTCCCTGGATTTTTAGCTAGTCCGGGAATTGACTGAGAGGGCATCTGAAGGGAAAGCTAACAGCCTGGCTAAAAACTCTTTTCTACCACTGCCAAACGTGGCTAGTCACCAATGCCATATCCATTATGCATGAAACGGACAACTTGGAGCACCCAACTTGTTGAAAACCGCTACATTTGTGACTCTTGTATTTTAATCATCACAAAGACCTTGCAGACATCACAAAGACCTTGCAGAAGTCGCGGTTTCCCGTCATTAGCATGTAGCTAGCCATCTGCTCTCTAAATCTATTTTTTTTTACATTGAAAGGAGTAGCCCTCCGGTTTTGTTGTACTTTTGTATAATGAGAATAAAGACCATTGCTTCAACTGCAATTCTGGTTTTATTTGTGGATCTATAATTGTTATTTTGTTACAGTCGTATACTCTCAGAATCAAAGGAGGTCATCTCGAGGTAAGTTTGAATGTCACTGTTTAAGTCCTCCCAATAACAAAACGTGCACAGAAATGCACTATTTACTTTTGAAATCGAAAATCGCATCGAAATTGCAATACGGGTCTGAAAAATCGCAATTAGGTTTTTTTTTCCTAAATCGTGCAGCCTTAGTCTAGAGTTATTTTGTTGATAACCGGATTAAAAAATATACATATAACTTATTTTAATACAGTGGTACCAAGTTTTACGATGAACCCATCTTTCAGATGTTTCAGTAACCTAAGTTCGCATCTGACTAAAATCTTCCTCGTGATACGATCAATTTTCCAGCATCCGAAACTAGTGGCGCTACCGCTAAAGGTTTGCGCAGGTACTCACCAACAGCATCCTGCATGGTTTATCAGCTAGGTGAGACCTTTGCAACCCCCCTGCGTTTAATTGACAAATGGTTTAGTCGGTGGCAACTGGTATCACGTTTTATCAAGCCGGAGGACGGCAATAAATGAAAATATGGAAAAGCTTCTTATTATTCGGCTACAAGTTGAAGACCTCCCTCGGGACACAAATCATGTTATCAACAGCAGAAATTAAGGCAAATTTCGCACCTTGGGAAAAGACTGCAGGCTTTTATCACAAAAAGACATCCCGAAAAAGCCAAAAGCGGACAGTCAATGGAGATGTTTGATTAAAAAGGTCCTGAAACATTTAAAAATATTCTAAGATCTAGAAAGAAACAACAATCACTGGATCGTGAGTCCAGCAACCAAACCAGCACAATAAAAAAGCCCAAGCAAATAAATGATCCTCCAAATTGAAATATGTGTATTAGTCAACAAAACGTTACATTTTGATTCAACAAAAAAAGATAATTACTAATATTTTTATGATTTGAATTGCTCAATAAAAAAAACATTGGTTAATCAAAAGATTAATTGGTGATGAATTTTCAGTTAATGTTTTCTGAATATTTTGCGACGACTATTCATGTGGATAAGCCAAAACAAATTTTGATTGAGGTTTTACAGTACAGCTGGAATACCAGTACAATTCGTGCGTTACATAGCAAATTGTTTTACAATCATTAACAACTAACAATAATTGTTGAACTGTAGCATGCAACTTTGTCAGTCAAACAGATTGCTAAACGGAAGCAGATATTAAAATATGACTGGAATGGCTAAATTTACTGTATTTCTATCATTGAAGGCATAATGAAAACAAAGAAGTTTCCGACAGGACTCAAGCAAACACAGATACACAATTATTCACCCACACATTTTACTTCAGCTGAGTGAGTAAATAGTTTCCGAATCGGGCGTGTGACTATTGATATGACATCACACCTGTAACATGCTCGGAAAGAAAAATATTGTGAAGTAAACACCGAGCAGGTCAAACGGGTAAAATTGAGTTCAAAAGGTGATTATCTTGATATTTACATTCCTGAATTGGTCACAGCCAGGCCTTAACCGGAGTTCCATTTTGCATTAACATGATTCCAAAATAAACACAAACGCCTATCTTTAGCTCATTGAAGATGTAGCATGTCACCACACAAGCCCACTCAGGGAATCAAACGTTCTTTTTTGTCAACCAGCAAATTTTTGCATTATTGCACTTTCTATTTTAATGGATAGCTAGAATATTTAAAAAAATATAATATTTTCTTCTTGTGTTATTTCCAAGAATCAACAAGAGAACAGGTCAATTTTCAACACAAATGACAACCCACAATTATTGCATAAACCAAACAACATACTGCATTACAAAAATTAGAGAAAAGACGAACCTTCGGAATGAGCAAGGACTGTGTCATAAGTTTACTGACTGGTCCAGTTAGTTTTGCGTCGCATGAGAGCAACCAGAGAAGACTGACGAATATCAATCGTGTCCACATGCCCAAGAATCCATCATACAAGTGCCCTGAGGGCGAACAACTGTGTCGACAAAAAAATTACAGCCCAGGGATTTTCCTGCATGTGACTCTGGAAGCAGCTCCCTCTGCCAAATTTCGAGGCTTTCTCAACAGATTTTCTTTTATGCTTCGGTAATGTGTGAACAAATTGGTGTTAGTTTTGAAGCAGACTTTAGTAAAATAACAATAAAATATGCTTGTAACCCTTTTCTGCAACTAACTAGATTTCATCCCCCATAGCCCATGGTTTGAATAGACAAAATCTGGATAGATTTACCTGACTGATGCATACTATAGAATCCATCAAGCCTTAATGTAACACAATGTATCAGATTCGTTGCGGCCCGAGGCAGCAGCTGCTTGCCGCTGCCCATGAAACGGCCTCTGACAAACTACAGGCTCAATGTATTATATTACATTATCAGCATTGCAATGTTAAACCAGGAGTTGATGATGTTAGCCATGTCAGCCACTATTAAATAAAACATTTGATTACATTTGTTTAAAATGAATAAAAATTCATGTTGTCATTTTTGACAAACCATTGGTGAGTAAAAGTACTTGTAAGCGTTGGGACTGGACAATTAACCGAAATCTAGTCTATATCGCCCGTTTTTTTTTCTAAAGATTTTGTAGTTTGTTAATTGATTGAAAGGAGTGTTTGAACAACTAGAACGGAGCTCTTCTCGCATGCCCCTTCTTCACTTGCTATTCGGGTTAAATGTTTTATTAGTTAATTAACATGTTTCGTATCTGCTGTCTGGCCAGGTGGCATTGGCAGAACGGGTGAGGGGATGCTGGAGTTGTATCAATACAAATGATTGCAATGTGTTGCTTTTTGTCCTCTCACGCGATTTTTTTCAGTTAATCGGTTGATTGGCTGATAAAAATGTTATTTTTCTCTCCGCTGCGCTCCTATGTTCCTTTAAAGGGGGTGGGTTGTTGAATGATGCAATCCCCATGGCGTTATTTTTCAATCTACAGTGAACTTTTACCCATTGGGTTGCTCAAGTACCCCAAAATTCAACCCAAGCACCTCCAAAAATTATAGCATTTTTAAAAGTCTTATTCCTAATAAAGAACGGGATGGGCCCAAATATGATGAAAAACACTAGATAAAAAATAAAAACAATTAGCTCATGTTAAGCAAAGGGCAAAATTCTTGGGAAACAAGTTTTTTTTTTTTTAAATATCATAGTTTGTGTGTTTTGGACTGTCTTTTAAATCAACAGTTCTTTTTTATATAGGATTTTTTTCTACCACCAAATGGCGTTAAATAAAATAACTGTCCCTTTAAACATTCATATTACTGTGTCAAACATCACCCCGCGGGCCATAAATTCTATGGGAAACACTGCTCACTTTTTCTCACAATTAAGTATTCACAAAAAAAAAACAGCACAGAAAATGCACTTTTTTTAAGTCGAAAACGCATGGAAATTTTAATCCTGGTCTGACAAATCACAATTTAGTTAGTTTTCCAAAATTGTACAGCGTGAGTAAGCTTCTTGAAAAGATGTGAGTTTTTCAAGAAGGTTACATTGTAATATCTCATGCTTTCAATTTGGAATTATTTTTGGCCCAGAATAACAATAATTTTCCCTCGAAATTGTTATTCAGTGGGTTTTGGAGTATTATTTTGTCATGATAGATGCAGCCGTAATGCTGATCTTTTCCCAACGTTTTGACAGCTTATCCAGTGTAATATTATCCATAAATTTACCTTGACCAAAAAAGGAAATACCAGTACAATTTTACAACATAAAAAACTTCGGCAATGCGAGGTTTATTTTTGCAACATTATTAAATAATGCATCACTAATATAATAAAAGCTTTTCTTTCAAATGATTCATCATTGGTTTGATGAATATTTTAGGTATCCATTCAAATGCTATCGGAAACTATCCATAGTGCATCCGTGCATAACTAAATCAAACATTAATAGTTTAAATTTAGATGCTCTTTATTCTACATGTCAAATTGGGATTTTTTTGTATTCTATATCTCTTATTATTATATATATTATCTTTTAACATGAGGATACTGCTGCAAATGTGAATTTCCCTACGGGGATGAATAAAGTATCCAACTATCTATCTAGTTTCTTGTGTGCAAATGTGAATTTCCCTACGGGGATGAATAAAGTATCCAACTATCTATCTAGTTTCTTGTATTGGAAGTTGTGTAGTAAATGGATATTTATTCGGGGTGGGACAACAACAGAAATATGTTCATGTATGTATCGTGATTTTATTTTACTGTAGTTGTATTATTGTAGTTTCAGTTGTCCTATTTCTGTGATAGTATTTTTGTATTCTAGTAATACTGTAGTATTCTTTTTGTATTATTTCAATAGTATTTTTAAATCTACAGAATGAAAGCAAAATAATATAATAGGTCCTTATTTTTTGCCTGTTTCTTTTTAGGAAAGAACATTCAATTGCAATAATCAAATATATCGAACCACAATACTTGTACATTCGCAATTATCGGGAATCTGGATATAAATCGAATCTGCAACACAATCGAATCGTGACTAACGCATATCGTCCCACCCCTAGTATTTATACAAGGGTTTATGAGACATTAGTAGCATTTTCTTACAAAACAGAAAACATTTTGCATAATTTTACTACTCTAATAAGTATTGCCAGTATTTGCAAGAGAAAATGCTGTAAACAACCCAGGCTCAATTAATAAAATGCTTATAAAACAGGCCATGGGTTAACACTAGTGTACTAAATATCAGTGTGAAAAAATGCACCATGATAGCCTAAAGAGAAAAAAAAGGATAAAACATGTTCCAAAGTAGTGCCCTGTGACTTGCTAGCAACCGTTTCAGGGTGCCCACTGCTGGAAGATAGCTGGGATGGAATCCAGCACCCCCGCGGCCCTATTGAGGATAAGCGGTGCAGATAACGGATGGATGGATGTTCCAAAGTAGCATAGGAGTGCAGAAACAAAATCATTATCAATTCCTGTTAACAAATGAAGTTTAATAGGATTATACTAGAAAAAAAACTGAACCATTTGTTTCTCTTTTCATTTTTTTTTGCGCCTGTGAGCAAGCTGCATGCGGAGAGAAGTGCAGCTGTGCACATGGCATCCTGCTACCAATGAAATAGACTTGCAACTAAACAGTTCAGTCAAAGAAGGTGTGTCCCAAGATAAGTGCAGCCGCAACAGGCCAAAACAAAAGGATCTTCCTCAAATGATGCCATCAAAAAGTTTTTCGTAAAAATTGAGTAACTACAAGCAGGGATTCATACACACAAACAATAGTATTAGAACCCCAAAAATTTTAAACTGCTAACTTCATGTATGTTGGCAGTCCGATCAATGCAGAATACAATGGAAATTCCTATTATGGTTGCATAGTGTACACCAACCTTTTTACAGCTGGGCGCTCCTTTTTTGTCACAAATTATTGCCAAGAGCTAACAGTTTGATTTGCATTTGTAAAAATAACAACTTATCATACCATTACTATGTTGTTATTATTATGGTAGTATCAGATTCTCTTTAATAAATGTAGGCTTAAAATAGGATTAGTCAACCACAATTAATCTGCCTTGTAGTACGGCACTAACTCATTTACATATTACTGTTAATGTCATTTTTAAAAATCTATTTGGAAGATTTGATCATGCATTTAAAAACACTTATCATGGAAATGATATTTCATGCCTTTTCATCATCTATAATCCTAGAAAATCATTATGGCCGTTCACTAATGAGGTACTTTCAGAACTGCTGTTCTTTAGGGGTGCCCAAGGGCATAACGTAGGTGACCCCTGCTGACAGGTGCTACAAAAGTAAAAGAATAATAATAAAACACTGCTGTGTAATTTTAGTACATGGGATGCATATACATGCACATGTAAATTGTCCAAGTCTCATGGTTGCTATAGAACTGTTTAGCAGTGTACTTGTAACATTAGTAAACAGATGCCGAGTCTTCTAAAAATGCTGCAAAAATCTAATTTGTTTCCTCCAAAAAGTTGAAGTAATACTACAATCAAACATCAAAATGAGGTGCGTGAGGTGAGTGGTGATGAAAACAGAAAGTTCTACATAAGGATGGGTACTCACTCTCGCCCTCTATTTTGTCTGTGCCCCGGGTCCAAATAATTGTTCTGGTCTCCAACTTGACTTGGAAAGTTCTCCTCTCTGGCCTCTGGGATTTCTTGGAATAAAAGAGCGTCAGCACTGTGCCCAATTCCAGGTCTCTGTAGAGGTTGTTCATCTCTGCTTCGTTGTCAATCCATGCCACGGGCCCATTGGAAAAGAATCCCGAGATCCCAGCCATGTTCACTTCCCTTGTTTGTTATCCGTTTCCTTTCAGAACAATACCATCAGCCCAGGCCTAGTAGACTGGGATACCTAAACCAGAGGGAGGAGGAGGAGGAGGAGTAAGGCCTGTGAAACAACAATTCCATGTGTGTAAGACCAGTACATACATTCTGCCAATTTTGGGGTAACCAAAAGACACTTTCGGCAGCTGAGAAAGTACTTAAAATTTCACATTCTTATCAAAACTTGTAAATGCAAGGTCGTACCTGTAGCGACATGGAGGATGCAATTAGTGATCAACGTGCAATAAATTTAGTGAAAAAGGAACCAGTGCTGTAACAAACTACGATTCCAATATTTTCATTCATCTATTATTTTCAATAATTGGATAAACCGAAACATTGATTTCAATATAAAATAAAATAAATAAAAAAGTATATAGAGAAAACATTTATTCGTGATTATTTAATTAGTAGTTTTGTTCATACTGTTTCAGAAAATACGTAAGGTTTATCTTTTTTTACCAGAGCAAAATAAAATTTCTGGTGTCGGGGTTATAAGCATCAATCTCCAAAATAATCTTTAACAAAACTCCCCAATTAATCAATAACGTGTAAATTAATAAACAAATAAATAAATAAAACAACTTCGGTTTTGGGGTGAAATAAATTGATAACTAATCGCCGACTAATCAATTAAATGTTGCTCCCCTGCAGCAAAGCAATTTAATAGAGATACCACATTTTTCAAGACGGAGTCGACATTGCCCACCGAACTGGTTGAAAAAGAGTTGAAAAGACCTCCAGGTTCTGTCCAAAAGATGTCTTTGTTTGGTTGTAAAGTAAAATTTGAAAAAAAATATATTGAAAACCCTTGAAAAGACTTTTTTGGAAGGCCTAAATTAAAAAAATAAAATTGGTCCACATTATGTGGTCTAAACACACTATTTTCTTATGTCTAAACCAAATCAGATTTGACGTCCGGTGCTGTGTGGATGATATCGATACCATATACTGATACCATTAATGCATAAAAAATAATCTATATGTAATATAGATTTTTTTTAAACCAATACCTTTAATTCCAAATATATATTTTTCTTATTATTGTGTTTATTTGCAATTTACCATCCTGTTAATTCCAAACTGATAGATGGCCTGGAAGGCACCCAAGTACCACTACCTTAGAAAAATGTCTGTGATCGGGAGCAACACCGATACTTGGTATCAATATTCACTCATTATTCCTATTATTATTCATCAGGGACGTACTGAAATTTTGGCACTAAAAACGTTTCAGTCGAAAATGACCAAGAGTGCATTTTAGACTCCTGTTGATAAAGGGCTACACAAATAAACATGACTTGACATTTGCGGTTTTGTCTAAAAGAAAAAAAGAAAACTGAAATAAAGCTTTCGAAATAATGACATTGTAATCACGTCATGGCAAACCATGATTAGCTGGCTTACACTAGGTGAGGAGTCTGTGCACAATGCGGCTTCTTATTTCTTTAATTTGCTCTTGAAAAGGAAGGAAATGGAGGACACGGTCAAAACAGGAGCTCTGCCAATTTTTTACCAACAAGACATTTTCTCATAGGTTTGTTTTTTTTCTGTGCTTCCATGTTTTTAGGACTTGGCCACGTACCGGCTAATATTTACATTGTAAAACTATAGAGCTAAATATCAACAATTCATGAGTTTATCCAAGCACTAAAACCCTTTTAAAATAAATGTATGTAATATTTAGCGCCTGCTAGAGGTAAAAAGAATCGTTAAAAATGTGACAACATTGATTTTTAAAAAAAGCACATACAAAAAAAATATGCTTTAAACCTGTATTTTTTGAATACGCTTAGGTTGAGAAATTTGCATTCATTTTACCTAACATACATACAACAACATCACCGAGAAGGAACTCAAATAATTGTGTGCCATCTTGCTGCTAAGGGTATCCAAAAACAAAAACCATGCAAAAGGATTGGCAAAAAAAAAATCAGAAGAAAAATGTGCGGTTTGGTAACTTTGAGTCTTTGAAGTTTGTATTCTTCTCTGAGCCCGTTTGTTCTTGTTTTAAAAGGAACACTGTGTAAAAGTTGATCACTAGATGGCACTTTATTGTTTAATGTGAACGAAAACTAGTGGCAAATCAGCACAGAGTAGCAGTAAGATACCCCTTTAATAGACCTATAGCATCTGCCAGAGGGAAGCAGGTCAAAGAGGTTGTCGCCAGGGTGAGAGGGGTTTTGGGGTTTTTAAGGGTTATTGATCTATCTTCGTTATTCATTATCCATTATCCGTTATCGGTCAGTTCATAATACGCTACAAAGCCTAGGAGCCGGGACACTTACTCTCAGCCAAAAGGCCAAGCTAAGGTCCTAGCCCTAAAGCCTTGCTGCGATCATTGCGAATGCACCGTTCCCGGAGGTACTGCAATACCGGGCCGATGCGTGGAGTGGACAGAGCAAGCTCGTATTCCATCTCCGAAATGCAAAAATCATGGCCAAGCAGGCCAAGCTAAGGCCAAGCTAAGGACCTTAGCATGACCAGACATGTTTTACTAGTTATGTGGCGCAGAGATTCTTAGCCACTAGACCACTCAGAGAGGAGTTCTTTATAATATTGTTGGCTGGGTAAAGTATACTTGTCAATCCATCCATCCATCCATTATCTGCACCACTTATCCTCAGTAGGGTCGCGGTTGTGCTGGAGCCCATCGCAACTATCTTCGGGCAATGGGCAGGGGACACGCTCAACTGGTTACCAGCCAGTCGCAGGGCACACAGACAACCAGTTACTCATTCACACCTAGGGACAATTTGGACCGGCCAATTAACCTAACATGCATGTTTTTGGAATGTGGAGGTTCAATCTCATGACCTCAGAACTGTGCCGCATACGCGCTCACCACTGCGCCGCCGTGCTGCCCACTTGTCAACCCTTAGTGACTAAAATGTGTACTGATCAATCAAAAAAACAGATTACTCTTTTCTTTGGTGATTTAATTAAATAAGTATAGAAATACAGACTGTAGGACAGCACCGAAAATGTTGAAACCCCTTTACTTGTCCCACCGTTTAATATTTCAGTTTATGCCAAAAACGCTGCTATTTCCTCATCTTCTCAGGCAAAACGACCACACAAACTATGGATCCATTGTACAGTCCAGATCTATACCATAACACGGCGCAGTGGACACACGTAAGGTCCAAAAGCCGTTTTGCCTTTGGTGAATTCACAGTTCATAAACAAAATAAGTAACATAACGTCAAATACGTCAGAATGTAAGAAAACATCTGGCAGAGAGGCTAAAGCGTCTTGATGCTAATCGTCCAACGTATAAAGTAACTTTCAAGACACGCCACTTTTAAATATCGTCGCACTTTCGCAACAGCCATTGCGCGTTTCGGTATACGGGGTTTATTCGAGAGAACATTTGCAATGGGTAAAGTGTGCCAGC
Source organism: Urocampus carinirostris (assembly GCF_059441175.1). Lineage (NCBI taxonomy): Eukaryota > Metazoa > Chordata > Actinopteri > Syngnathiformes > Syngnathidae > Urocampus > Urocampus carinirostris. The sequence goes on along the minus strand of NC_142351.1, from coordinate 57,819,172 downwards.
AAGCGTCGTCTGACCATTTCCTCGGCGTGCGATCGCGGCCGCTGGGAGCTTAGCATGTTTGTCGGGCCACAGACTTCGCTTCAAGACCTCGAATGGGTTCAGGTAGGAGAAGCTACTCCTCGTTTCGAATGTTTCTTGTAAAATGGATGGGGTGGAAATATCCGCGTGGGGGTGGCTAACGTGGCAGTGGATTTTGTGCTGTGTTGTGCCGAACTTACCGCCGCAATCTCGGCCTGAGAGCACATCCCTAACGACTGCTGGCTTGGTCCTCTCCCGTATTCTTGCCCTTTTCCTTGTGCTTTCCGCCCGCTTGTTTTTTCTTTACCGGGATTCGAGCACAGCCAAGCCCACGCGGGGAAGGCTTACTAACTCCCCTCTTCAAAACGCTCCGTTGCCTCGTCTCCCCTTCGGACGTCCATAGAGAGGTTAAGGCTGGCAAGCAGACCGAGAGGGGAGACGCGAAGGTAATCAAGTCTGCTTATTTTCCGCTCAAGTCAGTGACTGGCAAGGCTACCGATTCCCCTCCCAGCGACCACCAACGGCATCAAAATATCAGACAGAATGTCTCTTTTCCGGTGACATCTTTCACAATAAAAGCACAGCCAAGGTATAAGGTTGAGAGGTCAAATGTGTATATTACTGTAAATTTAAACGCGTATATCAGTGTGTACAATTCTATTGTATTTTGTATGGGAAAATACGACAGTTTGTACGGGCATGGAGCCGTGGAGGTTGACAGGTATGCGCTTTCTTTTATTGAAAAATATTAAGGCACGCTGTCTGTTAAAAACAAAATCCTAAATAATTCTTGGCACCTGTGTCCTGTTTTTCTAAACTAAATATGATCATGATATTGCCTAGCCGCAAAATTTTATGTGGCCCACGAAGAAATGCTGAGAGAGGCACAAGAGAAAAGCGTCATAAAATGCTTTGCAGTTTTAAATATGTCCACTGGATGTCGCCAAAGCCACGCACCACTCGCAAAGCACTCACTCCCGTGGTAGTTGCAGACTGCCATTGATCAACTAGAGCAGGGGTGGCGAACACGTGGCTCTAGAGCCCCATGCGGCTCTTGACCAAAAAGAATGCGGCTCTTTGCCTCATCATATTTTCTATATACTGTGGCTCTTTGCCTTGTTTCATGCTTAGTTTTTTTGTGTGTATTGAGGGTGGACACTTTCCTTGAAATCAACACAAGAACAATACTTGTTGTATAGATAGATAGATAGATAGATAGATACTTTATTCATCCCTGTAGGGAAATTCACACTTTCAGTAGTATCCTTGTGTTGAAAATAAAACAATAAAGTAAAAGGAATATATACATAAATACCCAATGTAACGTGTTGATATAGAGTATTTAAATATTGCTACATAAAATACAAACTGTAATAAAAATAGGCTAATGTGCAATGTGGGGGTGTGCTTTAATGTGGGCTTTTACTCCCCCGGGTGGAGTTAAAGAGCCTTATGGCATGAGGAAGAAATGATCTTTTCAGTCTGTCCGTGGAACAAGACTGTGACAGCAGTCTGTCGCTGAAGCTGCTCTTCAATTTGGAGATGATGCTGTGTAGTGGATGTGATGAATTGTCCATGATCGACCGCAGCTTTTTCAGTGCCCGTCTCTCAGCTACAGTTGTCAGGCTATCCAGCTCTGTGCCCACAACAGAGCCCGCTTTCCTACACCAGTTTATTAAGACGAGAGGCATCCTTCTTCTTGGTGCTGCCTCCCCAACACTCTGCCGCATAGAAGAGGGCGCTTGCCACAACAGTCTCATAGAACATTTGTAGGAGCTTTTTTCAGATGTTGAAGGACGCCAGCCTTCTGAGGAAATACAGTCGGCTTGACCTTTCATGCATAGAGCTTCTGTGTTGGCAGTCCAGTCCAATTTATTGTCCAGCTGCACACCCAGGTATTTGTAGGTCTGGACAAATTCTACACATTCCCCTTTGATAGTTACAGGAACCGGGAGAGTTCTAGTTCTCCTGAAGTCAACCACCATCTCCCTGGTCTTGGTGGTGTTTAGGTACAGGTGGTTAGCGTCGCTCCATTGGACAAAGTCCTGAATGAATTTCCTGTACTCCTCCTATTGTAAGGAGAGGAGTGTGTTATGGGAAATAATATGTTTTTAATCGTGTGTGTGTTTGTGTGTGTCAGTCAGTCATGGCAGGTCAGTGCGTGGTGTGGCTCTTTGACTCTCACAGTTAAGAATTTCGTCTCTATGTGTCAAACTTGTAGGCCACCCCTGAACTAGAGAATATTGAAGAAACCCATGCCAATGTCATTTTACTTAAAATAGAAGTCACTGATGTGCTGTTAAGGCAATACAAAGTTTAAGCACCTTACTATTATAGATATAAAATCCAACAGCAAATTTCCCACATTTGAGTTAACATTTTCCCCAAAAATGGAGAGCAGAAATAATTAAAAATCATTAAATCAGTCATTTAAATTAGTGTTTGTAAGCTATCTTTGTCACGGTCAGCATTAGTTTCCCCGAGTTAAATTAACTGTAGTAAAAATGATTTTTAGTGATGCAAAGTTAATAAACAGTACAAAAGATTCAATCTTAGTGAAATAAGAGAAACCCTCAACAATCATTTTGGGATCAAATTGCACATCCCTAAATCATAATTTAATTGCCAACCTCAAAAAAAGACCCTCAGCCCTTCAGCTAAGCCACCTTGTGTCATTGACAGTGTACATTTATTTTGCGGTCACTGTGTCTCAGAAGGTAGTACAGGTTGATCAGTTTTATTAATAACTTTTCTGTACTGTATATAATACAGTACACAGTTTTTAACCAAAATCCAAGTTTTACTGCATCTTGTTTTTGTATTTTTGTTTTTTAAAAACAAAATTAAACTTAAAATGAGAAAGAAAATATCTGCCACTGGATTTTTTTTTTCCTGCATTCAAACTTTTTTTTCATTTTTGTAGTAAAATCAAATAAAATCAACAATTATAGTAAAAAAAAATACATGCAAGATTTTTACTTTATTCGATTCATATTGAACGCTATCTTGAATGGCTTCTTCAAACAAAATAAGTTATTAAATATGATTTCCCATTCTACAAGTACTCATTAAACTTTTTTTGCCCGATACAATAGCAATAAAGTTAACACCACACCTTTACAGATTTTACAAAAGAGCTTTTAAAGAAAATAATATTTTCTCTACTATTAAATTGTATGCATATACTAGATACATGTCATTCTCAAGGGAATTAATCGTGTACATGTTCAGCAGCGCAGTGGTTAGCGCATGTGCGGCACAGTTCAAGTCATGGGAACCTGTCGTGGGTTCAAATCCAGCTCCAGACTTCCTGTGCGGAGTTTGTATGTTCTCCCCGTGCTTGCGTGGGTTTCCTCTGGGCACTCCGGTTTCCTCCCACATTCCAAAAACATGCATTTCAGGTGAATTGGCCGGTCCAAATTGTCCCTAGGTGTGAATGAGCGAGTGAGTTGTCTGGTCCCCGTGTGCCCTGCGATTGGCTGGCAACCAGTTCAGGGTGTCCCCTGCCCACTGCCCGATGATTGCTGGGATGGGCTCCAGCACCCCCGCGACCCTACTGAGGATAAGCGGTGCAGCTGATGAGATGTTCAGGTTAAAAAAGAAATCTAATATTACCCACAATGTATTTCTTCTTGTGGAGATTTTATTAAATGAAAGCAAAAATAAGGGAAAACCTGAACATTTAGACTTTACAAATGTCTTTAACATAGTGGAAATTATTTTTAATGAGATTAGATGTGGCACTCTAAAATGAACAAGTAATAAAGACTTTAAAAAGAAAAGATAAAAAACAAACTAAATAATATTTGTATTAATTGGCCCAAAACATTTAAAAGGTGGTGCTTGGAGACTGACCTAAGTTGTAAGTGTATCAGAACAATAGTGCAATTAAAAGGGGTGAAATGACATGTAGCTGCAACATTGTTCCAAAATATGCTATGAAATAACATTCCAACACTCGTTTTTTTATACATTGGTATAATTTATTAGGTGTAAAAATGCTGATTTTAGAACAGCACTGAAGATGTTGAAAAGTCCTTGTTCTGATTGTTTATTTGTGTCAAATTCTTACCAAAAACCGCTGCTTGTTATTTGTACTCATCGCTCAATTTCTCAAGATACTTTCCTGTTTTGCAAGATGTAGATCTACTAGTTGTATTTCTCTTCCATTCGTAATGTTCCACCACTATGTCCAAATTCAGCGCCAGAAATAATCCCAGAAACAAGCCAATGTGGACGAGCATGTAAAGTCTCGCATGGTTTACAATATTTTGTATTAATCGTCAGAGTCAAGTCAAATCAAGTCATGTTTTCTTTGTATAGCCCTTATTAGCAAAGAGTCTCAAAGGGGTGCACAGATCAAAGACTATTGCAAACTACAGACTATTATGACACCATCACCTGATCTAAAACCTACATTAGGGCAAATAATACACAGATATTGTCAATATAAAACAGGTTATTCATATGCTATAGAATAGAAGTGCGTTTTAAGCTTAGATTTAAACATTTCCACTGAGGTTGCAGATCGGATCTCAGGGGGAAGAGCATTCCACAGCACCGGGGCCCAAATGGAGAACGCTCTCGAACCTGTGGATCTCTACTTGGCTCTTGGGATCACTAGTAGACCAGCGTTTTCAGAGTGAAGGCTTCGGACCGGAACATAGGGGGAAATTAAATCTGAAAGATATGAGGGTGAAAGTCCATGTATGATTTTGTATAATACCAACAGAACCTTAAAATCACATCTTAGGCTAACAGGGAGCCGATGTAGGTTAGCTAAAATCGGCGTAATGTGATCGGACATTCTTGTCTTAGTTAAAAGCCTTGCTGCAGCATTTTGTACCAGCTGAAGGCTCTTGATTCTGGACTTCGGGAGACTGGAGAGTAGTGCATTACAGTAATCGAGAAGGAAGGTAACAAACGCGTGAATTATAATCCCTGCATCCGACTGAGACAGCATAGGGCGAATTTTAGTAATGTTGCGAAGATGGAAGAAAGCTGTTCTAGTCATATTTTTAACGTGTGTTTAAAAGAGAAAAATTACGTTGCATGAAATGAATTCCTTTTCACTTAGGCTAAAATATAATCTGTGAAATGAAAATCTTATTCATTCCGAGATATGTTAGTATTAAAAAAATTTAGCAAAATTATAAAACACTATAAGATTGCATGTCGTGCCTTCTTATGAGTCAAAATGTTTTTTCTGCCTTGACCGCTTGCTTTTCCGTTCTTCGGTCATGTTATCAAATTACAAAGTTGCTTTTACAATAAAAATCTGATTACGCTGGTTTCATTTTAATAGATAGTCATCCTAAAACGGATTGATAATCATATCAATACAGCCCAGAGAATCTTTGGTTGCTCTCCGCCCGGTCTGGAGGACATTGCCTGCTCTCGCTACCTCAGCAGAGCAGAAAACATCATCGAGGACTCTTCTCACCCCGGCCACCACCTATTTGACCTGCTGCCTTCCGACAGACACTACAGGTCACACAAAACAAAACAAACAGACTCAGAGGTAGTTTCTTCCCCAGAGCCATCACCACACTAAACACACGCTGCACAAAAAACAAACCCTCCCCAAATGCTCTTTAAGGAGGAATACCAATGCAAACACTCTACCTCACACAGATGTATAATTGCATTCATGCCTATGCTTACTTTGCACAATGTTGCCTATTTTGCACTACTGGAGTCGCTGGTTCAAGCCTCGGCCGAGTCATATCTAAGACTTACAACATTGGTACTCATTGCCTCCCTGCTTGGCGCTCGGCATTAAGGGTTGGAAATGGGGGATTTGGTCACCTATTGACTCCCAACACAGAAGTTGGGTCTAAAATGGCGGCACCCTGTTTGGCTGCGGCTGCATCGGCTCACTACAGTTTAACTGTACGGGTCAGGTGTATCGACATTTCGTTCTGTGTGCATGGTTACAAAGAATGACAATAAAAGTAAATTATATTCTATTGCATAATGCACTAATACAATACCAAAACTGTAAGTAAACACCCAATGTAAATATCTTCTGCCTCTACATGCCCACACTTTCTTGTGTAAATTTTTTTTTTTTTTATCCTTACAGTTAAATGTGTAACTGGAGTGCCATGTCCAATTCCGTTGTCACATTATGTTCAACCCATTTTGTAACAATGATAATAAAGGTATATTCTATTCTATTCTATTCTATTCTATTCTATATGTTTGCATACTATAAGTAGAACAAATGGCTAGCACATAGTAGCTATGTTTGGAATTAAAGCACAGACTCCAAAGGCCGCATACAGTTACTTATCCTCAGTTTACACAGGTTCTCAGTGTTAACAATAAAAAATATGAGTCAGTTATCAATCCAAAATGAACAATTGACAGAGTACTGAACGTGGCCAAAACAATCATGAAATATATAGTTTTGTTTTTTCCCAATAAGCTTTCAGACAGGTGTTTTTACAAGGAAACTTCACTCTGAATGTTGTTGAAAACCCCTTGCAGTAAAATATTTCATTTAGCAACTTTACTAACATGTTGGGAGTTTATAATTTTACCAACCAGACATGGCTACAAAAATATGTCGAGTCCATTACCAGTTTGTATTTGTTATTGCATTCCACTGAGGTGACAATGTCCTTGCTACAGCTGCAGGAAAGCGTATAAACACACAAGCCGGGCCACTGTCAGGTCCGAGTCTCTTTGACCTCTCGTATTTGGACTCGCACATCTCGGGCGGCATTGTATGCCGGCTTCTCATGAACCACCCTGAAAGGTGAAAGCTTTACCATCGGGGAAACATTCCTGGATCCATTGTGCTAGAGGAGGACACTCTCCAGAAATAGCATTGGGTCATTGGTTAGTGTGGGTGGACCACCTTTAGGACCCAGCAAACACCAAACAAGCCACTCCACCCTGACTTTCCCACATGGACAACACACTCTGTGTGTCGCTCCTCAGAATCAAATACTTTAATAAAGATTTGATATATATATATATATATATATATATATATATATATATATATATATATATATATATATATATACAGGGCCCCCTTTTCAGTCCTGGAGTTTTTTTTACCCACTTGGCTATGGAGGAAGAATTTGAATGAATAGAACAGGAGTGAGCTCTTATGATGCATTTTTTATTGGGAAATAATCTGGTATATTTTAATAAGTAAACAGAAAACACTCAACCATTTTAATTCAAAGAAAAAATGTCTAAATATCCTTATCTAGATGAAAACAAATTTACCTATGTACAGTATCAGTAATTTGACATCTCAATTGCATTTGCCTTCCCAACAGATTGTTAGGCTTTACACTAAACTCATGGAACTCTTGTGAAGTAGCTGTACCACGCATATTTTAAGTAGGCTACATAAAACATCAAAATCCTCCTAAGCAAAGCACTTGTCTCTGCTACTTTGCTGATGACAATGTCCTTCCCTTATCCTGTGTAATTTTACTGCTACAGAAATGAAGAGTGGTAGCCAAGCTAACTTAAAATTTGGGAGGGTAGAATCCCCCCAGATTGTAAAACTAGCCTCATAGAATAGAATAGAATAGAATATACCTTTATTGTCATTGCTACAAATGGGCCACGGACAACAAATGGACAACGAAATTGGGCATGACACTCCAGTTTTACACATTCATAGTGAGGTATGAGCAAGAAGATAAAGGAACAGAGAAGATAATGTTATAAGACAAGGGGGATAAGGCTATAGTTATAATTTACATGGTATTTACACAAGAAATGTCGGCATGTGGGATGTTACATACAGGGTTGTCGTGATAACGTTGGTATCGTAACGGTTGTGCAATATTGCATTTGGTCCAAAGTCATCATAGTGCAAAAATAGTCAGCATCTGTTTCACTGAATGTGGTCAAATAGCTGAATGAATGTATGGGTAAGGTTAGATATTGCAAGTGACAGTTACATGTTAGAATTGTTTTTGAGCCGGCCCTTTGGGAAATCTCCAGTTCTTCCCGATTATCACTCATGCATGGATATACATCATTCATGATACACAAGTTTTTAATTTTTTTTTTTAAAGAGGAATGGTTGTGATAAGTCCCCTTAAATAAAGACCAAACCAATTTTCCAATTCAAATCAGGTTTTGTCACACCAATAATTATTATCAATCTCACTTGAGGCCTTTGTTAGGATTTACTAGAGGTTAAACAAGCCTGTATAATGCATAAATGAAACATATCTGTCAGTCTTCCTGTCCTTTACTGTCTCTATGACAAATATATATTAAAGTTATGATGCGTAGTATTGAGTTCTTGGAAGGACCAAAAACTCCAAGCACTTTCTTGCAAATATTTTTGCCTATTCATCCCATTTTTTGCATATAAATGTTGGTGTCGGTGGATTTGTCCAGACCAAAAACAATCGACTTTGGCCTGGACGGATCTATTGACACTAACAAAGATGTTATATAACGAAATTGTGAATATGCTTGATTGCTATTAAGATTTTTGAGAAGGGTTGTTCAAACCTCACATTGTGTTTGCTGTTAAACGTCATATTGAAATATAATATTGTGAATGTGCTTGATTGCTGTTGAGATTGTCAAGATTGTTATCTGTTATTAGTGTCAATAAATTTGTTCAAACCCCCCAAAAAAATGTCGGAAAAATACAGCGATTTTTTTTTGTGATACATGTGTAGAGCTGCAGCATACAACCTCGGTTTTCGAACGCCTCTCGGTTCGAACAAATCGGAGTCCGACCAAAAATTTCGAGAAAAGAATGTTCCGTGCTGGTCAACACACTGAAGAAGCTTTTGTTTCTGCTGGCTAGATTTTTTTAGGGAAATTGTTGGGATATTTCTCTAAGGCTTCCTCAATTGGCTGTGCGCGTGCGAGGGGAATTCCCTTCGGCAGCCTGCTGGTGAGCGTACACGATCAATATACCGAGTCCTGCCATGGCTGGGCATAATGCCGGCGAGCGGAGACATAACTGCGTACGATTCTCGTTCAAAGATGTAGGAATGTCAAGACTTGATTTTATGAACAAGTTTCTTGAAAAAATTCTGAAGTTTAAAATGGAGGACTTGCATTGCGTCATAAACTTGCCTTCTGGCAAAGGCTTTGATGTAAGTTTTGTAACGGCGGCTCTTTATCAAGAGTTTTGGAATCGTTTTGAGGGGGTGAGGCTCCAGTTTTCTGGATTTACAGTGGAGAAGCTGACTGATAATGCTAACAAGATAAATAATAATAAATAATTTCCTTTGTATTGTCATTCTTTGTAGCGAGCCGATGCAGCCGCAGCCAACAGAGGGCGCCGCCATTTTTACCAATGTTATAAGTCTTAGGTATGACTCGGCCGAGGCGCGAACCAGCGACCTCCCAGTCTCAAAGCGGGCGCCCTACCATAGTTATTGTCAGGATGTTTTATGAAGTGGTGAATGCTGATGACATCTGTTATTTGTTGAGTAGATATTGCTCAATAAAAGGCCAGGCTATGAAGGTGAGGGATGAGAAAAACGTTTGGACTTGTGCCTGGAGGATACCCATCCAGCAATGGCAAGATCCTCAGGGCTTTTAGGGACTGAAACAACTCCCGTCGACTATATTCCTGGGGGAAAACCGTGGCTTTATCCACTATCAAGGACAATCGAAACTCTGTCGCAAATGTGGTGAGCATGGGCATCTGGCTGAGGTATGTGATCGAATTTTTTGTGGAAAGTGCAGGACAATTGGACATTCCTTTGAGGAATGTACCAATAGCAGAAAATGCAATCTCTGTGGAGAAACGAACCACCTCTATAGGAACTGCCTGAAATCGTTTGCTTACAAGTTGAAAGCTAGGAAGGCAGTTAACAAAGACAACAAAGACAATGAAATGATGTCAGACAACATAGATAATGAAATGAATATATGTAACAAAGACGATGAAAATGAATAAAGACAACAAAAACAATGAAATGAATAAAGTTATGGAAATACCAAATTAAAATGAACAAGAAATGAATAAAGTTATGGAAATACCAAATGAAGATGAACAGGAAATGAATAAAGTTATGGAAATACCCAATGAAGATGAACAAGATGAACAAGAAATGCACAAAGAAAATGGACAAGACAAACAAATTGAAAATACAGATGTCCCTCCCAAAACCTGTGGAGGAGAGACCAAAGAATCAAATTTGAGTCAGGAAGGAACTGGAAATTCTAATTCGATTTTTCATACAATACCTGAATTTGGACAAGACAAACAAATAGAAAAGGCAACCGTCACTCCAAAAACACATATTAATCAGGAAGGGCCTGGAAGAGAGTCCAAAATAACAAAATTGTTTGCTATGCCACTACCAGGATTTGAAAAAGACAAACAAATCGAAAAGGCGAACGACTCTCCAAAACCCATACTGGCACTGGAAAGAGGGGTAAAAGTAAGACAAAATTGGGGGTGGTGAAAACACCGGAAACAAAGAGAAGAGATTTAGAAGAAAGCCGATTGCCGATGAAAAAGCCCACAAGGGAACTGTATGAAGTTGAGCCGGAGGAAGTCGGGGAGGGAAAAAAATCTGACCCTTTGTGGGCAGGGAAGTAAGAGACCCCTCGATAGGTCCTCTGGCTCACCCCCTAACCTAGAAAAAAGGGGAAGACCTGGAACCACAGACAGAGAGTCAGAGGATTCCAGAGTTTTCCCCGGTGAGTCTCCAAATGAGGTACTGCTCTTAAGTGATGTGTCTGACACAGGTGACACTCTCGATGATCACCAAAGAATGGACTCGGATCCCCCGGTTTTGTCAAAGTAGTTTAAATACTTTAACAATAATAATGAACATTACATTCTCTACTATCAATGTGAGAAGTGTGAGATCAAAGGTTAAGGCTCACAGCGTTTTATCGTTCTTAAAAACTATCAGAACGGATGTGTTTTTACTACAAGAATGCTGCATCCCCTTTCTAAAAAATTATAAACAGTGGGAAGAGATTTGGCCATATCCGTCATTATGGAGTGGCTCGAATGAAAACCGTAATGATGGGGTAGCCATTTTAATAAACAACCCTCAACTCATCATAAAGGGGAGTACTGTGATGAGAGACGGACGCGCAATCTTAGCAAGACTTTCTTATATAGGGAATGATTTTAACCTAATTAACATATACGGCCATACCGACAGACAACTCAGGTACGAACTCTTAGAGGACATCCAGTCGCATATCCTAGGCCATCAACCACTAATCGTGGGAGGAGATTTTAATTGCATCCTAAGTAGGAAGGATAGAAAGAGGAACGATGAGGAGTTTAAAGTAGATAAAACATCAACTTTATTACAAGACATGTGCCGGACATTTAAACTGGAGGACTGTTTCAAATCCATACATCCAGGAGAGGAGGGCTTCACCTGGTTCAGTAGTGACAATGCCAGAGCCTCTCAAATAGACTACATATTTACAAGGGGTTTAGCACTGAATGATGCAAGAGTAATTCCTGGCTTTTTTTTCGGATCACTTGCTACTGTCCTGCTCTCTCTCTAATTTCCTTCAGGTATGACTGCTGGGAAGGGTCTGTGGAAGTTAACCTGCTCCCTGCTGGAGGATGAGGCTCTAGCCGCACAATACAGGGAGCTGTACAAAGACTGGCAGACCCTTCAAGACTCGTATGATACACGAGCACAATGGTGGGAAATGACAAAGAAACGAACACAGACCTTTTTTAAAAATGCAGGGAAAAACAAGAAAATTAAAGAGATGAAACGCATGTCGGGACTACAAAGAAGACTCCAACGCTATTTCTTCCTAACAGAAAAGGGGATGGACTTTAATGATGAAATCAAAGAGACCAAACAAGAACTAAACGCTTTGGCGGAAATAAAGAGCAAAGTCATCATAATAAGAAGCAGAGAAAGAGAAATAGAAGAAGGGGAAAAATGTACACGCTACTTTTTTAAAAAAAATATGGGCAAAAGTAAGGGGCTTTTTAAACTTCAAAACGAAAACGGGCAAATAACAAAGGAAAGTAGTGAAATAACCAAATTAGTCGAAGAGTACTACAAAAAATTATATGAAAAGAAAGAAACACATGAGAATGAAATGGGGCATGTATTAGATCATATTTCAAGATCAGTGCGTCAAGACCCCTTTTTAACATCGGACTTTACCCAAGACCAACTGAATGATTGCATAAAGACTATGAAAAAAGGCAAATCACCCGGGAAGGACAGGCTCAACCTCGAATTTTACCGGACTTTTTGGGATATTTTAGCACCAGATCTGATTACTGTTTTTAACAAATTTTCCAGTCGAGACAACATGCCAGACAGTTTCAGAATAGGGATAGTTACTCTATTGCACAAAAAAGGAGACAAAATTGACTTAAAAAACTAGGGACCCATAACGCTTTTAAACGTGGACTGTAAAATTTTCAGTGGGCTTCTAGCAACACGAATGTCTGTAGTCTTGGGAGACTTGGTTGATCCGGACCAAACCTGTGCCGTCGTGGGAAGGAAGATCAGCGACAGTCTCATGCTGATCCGTGAGACCATTTGTTATGCGACAGAAACATGCGACTAGCGGTCCTAAACCTAGACTTTGAAAAAGCCTTTGATCTTCAGGGTATTGCAAAAATGTGGTTTTCCCCAAAAATACATCAAGTGGGTGGGACTGCTATACCGAGACATCTACAGCAAATTCATGATTAACGGGAATTTATCGGAAGCAATCGAGATCAACTGCGGTGTACGTCAAGGTTGCCCTATGTCTCCCCTTCACTATGTTCTTTGCATTGAACCTTTGGCACAAATGTTAAGAAAAGATAGATTTGTCGAAGGGATCAATATCCCAGGAAGTGGGGGACAAATTACCAAGTGTGTTTTGTACATGGATGATTTTAATATTTTATGTACTGACCGCGCATCTATTGGAAGAGCCCTTGACTTGACTGACCTGTTTGGGAGGGCGTCTGGGTCAAGGCTAAATAGAGAAAAATCACAAGTGAAGTTTTATGAAACGTGGAAAGAGACAGAAAAGGCAGGACTCCCACTGACGGTGTTAAAGACAGACCAGAAAATCTTAGGGATAAAATTCAATGCGAGACCAACTGGGATGACGTGACAAGGAAAGTTAAGCAAAGACTTGTTTTTTGGTCACTAAGAAAACCGACAATAGAGGGGAAGGTCCTAATCATCAAAGCGATCATCCTCCCACTGCTTTTGTCAATCAGTTTAGTTTTTATGCCCAAAAGAAACGTGCTGTTACAACTGGACCGAGCCATCTTTCGCTTTGTCTGGGGCTCAAAGTGGGAAAGGGTAAAAAGAGATACAATGAAAAAGAAAAAGGAAAAAGGGGGGAAAGGAGTGCCTGACCTCCAGCTTTTCCTGGGAAGCAAATATGTCTCTCTCCACTTCCAAAACGCTGTAGGCCCACCCAACAACCCGAAAAGTCAAGCGATGACCCGGTTCTGGATGGGCTCATATTTGCGGAAGCTAAAGCTTGAACCAAACGATCGTTTGATTCCAGTTTCATTTAACTTGCCACCAACACATCTCTTTATTTGGGATTTTTAAAAGAAGTTTGATTTAGAAACACAAGAAAGTCACACTTTACAAAACCACAGGGCCCTTATTGCTATTGTGCAAGAGTGAGCAACAGTGAGTCCTGTGCGGGGGCTTGCGTTTGGCAAACCTACAACGGTTTGGAGCAACGTGAATCATCCTGCCCTCCCAAACAGACTACGAGACTTGTCATGGATGGTGGCTCATGAGGTTCTCCCAGTCAGAGCCGCAATGCACCACCGAGGAATGTCAGCGACTTCGACATGCCCTCGACCTGGCTGTGGCGCCCAGGAGTCGGTGAGGCACCTTTTTTGTGAGTGCAACGCTGCCGAGGACTTGTGGCCAATGGCCGACCAACTAGGAAAATTCCCGGACTTGCCAGCAGGGGAGGTCCCTGATGCACAGTACGTGCTTTACGGGGTGAGTCGGTCGAGGAGGTCTCGGAACGACTTTGCCAGGGATTGGCTCACTCTCGCCGCCATCAAGGACGCCATCTGGACCTCCAGAAACCTGCTGGTATGTAGGTGCAGGCAGATCTCCCCAGTGGCTGTGCTCCAAATGGCTGCAGATACCATACAATCTGCGAGCGGCAGGCCTAGGACGCAGCCATAAAGAAGAATCGTCTGCACCCACCCGGAAGGGGGAACCGGGGCTACACTATGGGGGTCCCGGCAGCAACGGCCTGGGTTGTGGAAAGTAGAAGTAAGAAGGGAGAGGACCCACACAGAGGACTGGAGGATGCTGCTTGGGAGGGTGGGATGGCAGAGCTATGCCCTTGCACAATAGTATTGCCCTTTACACATTAGTTAACTGCTGTTAAAAGATAATAACTCTGAAATTGTTTAATTGATGTTGAAAATGTCAGGAAAAAATGTTAAAACGTCATATCGTCACGTCATATTGTCAGATATAACAAAATTGTGAATATGCTTGATGGCTGTTGAGATTGTCGTGTTTGTTTTGCTGCAGTTGGTGTCGGTGGATTTGTTCAGACAAAAAACAATCGACTTTGGCCTGGACGGATCTATTGACACTAACAAAGATGTTATATAACGAAATTGTGAATATGCTTGATTGCTATTAAGATTTTCGAGAAGGGCTGTTCAAACCTCACATTGTGTTTGCTGTTAAACGTCATATTGAGATATAATATTGTGAATGTGCTTGATTGCTGTTGAGATTGTTTTCTGTTATTAGTGTCAATAAATTTGTTCAAACCCCCCAAAAAGTAAATGTCGGAAAAAAATGTTAAAACTTCATATTGTCAGATGTAACAAAATTGTGAATATGCTTAATTGCTGTTAAAATTGTCAAGAAAAAATGTTCAAACCTCACATTGTTTATTTGCTGTTAATAGTGTAAATAAAATTGTTCTAACCAAAAAAGTTTCTCTAGTAAGTTTTTCCTGGGGTGCAACATCTAATCTCGTTGCAAAGAATTTTCACTACATATTTATTAGTGACAATAAAGATATATTGTAATTTTAAAATAACTGTTTGAAAAAGAAAAAAAAAAAGAAAATAAGTTGAAAGTCAAAATATATTTGGCTGCTCCACTGTTCAAAACGATTTTTAGAAATTTACCAGCGTTTTTTTTTTCCTGAAACGATTTGAAGGCCACAATTGTAACCGTCGTATTAGTCTCTTTTCCGACCTCCCGCGAACGCATCAGTTAGTTTTTACTTTGTGCGTCTGCTGGAATCGAAAAATCAACGTAATTGTTTTTCTTCTTTTCGGAAGGATGCTCATCCCTTCCGAAAAACTTTTAGCGGGAGGGGGAACGCTTGGCTAACTTCAGATGCCAAGAACGTATTGATTTAAAATGCATTTTAGGATACAGGTACATCATAGCAAATAATTTGCTTTTTAGACTTTTGTTCTAAATTACTTCATTGCTGTAAGTAATCAACTTTGTATGAAACGATGGATCTTCACAGAATAAACGCGTAAGGCACGCTGTATTTCTGTTAATAAAGATGACGTTATAACTGAAAACTTCCGCTTCCTGTTCGAACCGAAAGTTTGGGCATGCGCTGACAACAGCGCTTACAATCAGCATGCAAAGGTTGTTACAGCTTCCAAAGTATTTCCTCAAATTGGCATCACAAATCATCTGGTTTCAGTCTCAATAACGGTAAAGCAGTTCACATTCTTACATACTCGTAAGAATTATTTTATTACTTTAAAGGTACATTGAGTATTTAGCGCCTCCTAAAAATACATTCTTTAAAAAAACATTGTTGTTTTACATATGCAAAATACATGGGGGGGACCTCACTTTATGTCTCTCCGTAGTATGTGCTTTGCTTCCTTTTGCTTTTTAACACTGATTTTCGTTTGCATAATACAGGGACGTCTAGTGGTCAACTAATACACACAGTACCTTTAATGCAGGGGTGTCAAACTAATTTTAACTCGGGGGCCACATGATAGAACCAACATTCTGTCGGGGGCCGGACTAGTAAATTAAAGAGAAAGAAAAAGAGAGATGAAGAAATAAGAGAAAGAGGGACAAAGAAAGAAAAAAAGAGAGAGGGAGAGAGCGTGAGAAACAGATAAAAAGTCGTGAGAGAGGAGGAAAAGAAAGGGAGAGGAAGAAAGAAATCCAAAGAGAAATCGAAAGACAGAAGGAGAGAAAAGAGAAAAGAAAGCGCGAAGGGTACGAAGAGAGAAAGAGAAATGAGAGAAAAGGAAAAAAGGAAGTTAGAGCAAAAGAGGTTAAGACACAGAGAGAGACAAAGAGCAACAAAGGAAGAGAAAAAGACACAAAGAGAGTGAAAGAGACAGCGACAGAGATTGGGAGAAAAGGGGTGGGAGAGAGAGATACACAAGTAGTGTCTTTGTTCGAGGCACCTGGCTTTGGCAACATCAAGTTGACATATTTCAACCTGCTGCTTGTTTTTCTCTTGCGCTTCTCTAAGTGTTGTCTCGCGGGCCGGATTCAATCCCTTAGCGGGCCTGATCTGGCCCGCGGGCCCCCTGTTTGACACCTGTGCTTTAATGTATAACATTTAAAAACCACTGGCTCAGTGTAGTACATTTTTTATTCTCTTTAAACAACATTTTGCAAACAGTATGCGCTCAGTTATCAGTCCAAACACAATACAGTATTTAACAAATAACTAAACAACTAACACATTTTGTCTACAATCTCACATTACAGGAAGGGAAATACATTATTATTCTTATTAAAACATTCTGTACATGATTTTCTTCCCACGGTAAAAAAAAAATTACATATATACATCAATAAAGTGGACAGCAAAATCCCAATGTAGTGATTCACAGCAGAAACGGGAAACATAAAAGTGGTCAATGCAGAGATTTGCTCCTATTTTGACTTCCTTCGCTTGGCCTGGGTGGGGCTGGCTCCAGTTTCTTTAGGAAATGAAAATAATAATGCACGTAGTAAAATTGAGAAGTGTCGGTCAATGATCGGGTTTATTACCGTAAATTGTGGACTACAAAATCTACTATATTTTTTTACGTTGTAAACACTGTGGCTTACAATATGGTGCGGTTCAATCTTTTTCTCTTGTGAGGTAGATGGTCTCAAGGGTGTCAGCTGCCCCTTCCGCAGCACGTTCATAATGCCTAGCAGCTGGGTTAAAACTGGTGCGGACAATGGAATCCGATTGTTTAATTAAAACAAAGAATTGCAAGCGCACGCCTCAGGTGATGATTCAATGTGTGCTGCAGGTGCTCTGAATGTCAAAGGAAAAAAAAAATCAACGTGGCTCCAATAAACTGCGGGAGTAATTATGACTCCCTCGGTAGCCAAATGCCTCTTCATCTGATTAATGACGAGGATGAATCGATGAACGAGATTCCTACTGTTCATATGGAGTAATATCGCGATCTTGGCAGAATTTGTGGGAAAATGTCTAGTACAGAAAAGTAACTCATTGTGCCGTGACACTCCGTTACGGACTTTTTTTAGGTGGATCTACAATTTATTTTATTACTGTCGTATACCGTCAGTCGGTAATGACGCCATCTTGGGACTGATCACGGCTTATCACGGCGTCAGTTTTAGGCCCAATAGGAGTAATATGATGCCAATATGATTAATAACGGCTACCGCGCTAGTTGATTGTGTCCGTCGCGGTCAATTTCAGTCCGCAATCCAGTATCTTATTTGAGGCACAACGTGTTACTTTTCTGTACTAGATATTTCCCCGCTGTTTTATTTTTTCACATAGGAAATGGATGTGAATAAGTTGGTTTTTATGGATGTGATGACTTAGAATCCCGTGCAACTTAAATAAAAACAAAGCTGAGTTTCAACTTTATATTTGCACGTGTGGCTTTTAATGAGGTGCACTCTGTAGTCCAGGATTTAGGGTAGTTTACTATATTAATCCACTTCTGGTTGTGTTACCTTTAACAGCAGCCACCGTTGTTCCAGGCCGCGTTGATCTCTTCCTGACGCCGCTTTCTGCAACTGGCTCTTCCTCTACCTCCTTTTCTGCTCGGGAGCTGCGTCTCATTGGCCCCTTGGATTTTTCCACAGCAGCACTGGTAAGAGCAAATACATGCCGGAAAAAGTGGAAGAATAAAACTGCATTATTAAAGTGTAGGCGAGCTTAACTCTGCTTTATTCAGATAAAATACCACGCAGGCCTTTGCTGTTTTTCCTCATCTACCACAGATACTGTCCATCTTCATCCCGAAACCTCCAATAAGTGAACACTGCTTGTGTCTTTGCAGTGCAAACATACACAAATACATACCTTGGAACTAAGTTGATGGGCGTCTTTCTTTTCTTTGCCCATCTATGATAGAAGTGGAAAAACAGCGGTAAACTATCAACTGTGCTGCACAAACATGGCTTCATTTAAAACTATATTATCACAATTCACAAAGAGATGAGGCCATGAAGGTCAGCAGAGTTAGATAAATCAAGTAGCCATTTAACTATGATTACTGTCATCATTTTTTTCAATTGTGATTAATCCTATGTTGTCATTGTTAAAATGAAGTAATTGCATATGCTTATGGATTTGGGGGTAAATAGTAGTGAATTATATAACATTTATTTTGAGTAATGGAAATATAATAACATCGCATTACCATAGGTCTGGCATAGACATTAATGACTGTGTTCCATTTATTAATTAAAAAGAAACTCACATTCTTAATACAAGTCACCTTTTGTGGCTTGAATATTTACGTTTAATGCACTTATTTACTTTTTTCCTTCTCTGATTTTTGGATGTCCGACTGCATTTGAATGAATCTTGCAACTTTTTAATGCTAGCTAAAAACGTAAGTTTTTGTGTCATTTGACCATTAAGTGTAATTCAATAGTTTATAATAGCCAAATTAAGACAGATTGAGTAACCCTGATTTATTAAAGAAGGATAATCACAGCGAATACCACTATTTCAGATTCAGATATACTTAATTGTCATTCTTGTACACGTGCATACAGAACGAAATGTCGATACATCTGAGCCGCAGTTTCCTTGAATGTACAGATATAAATAGTACATAATGTGTGCCATGACTACAAGGCTTACACATTTTGAATAGGCAAAGCAATATTAGACTCCCAATTTTTCACTCAGGTTAAAATGTTTTAAAAAGTTTTTTTTTAATTCAATTTGGTTACTCATTAGTAAGTGTCAATTCTGGTTCCTAGTAGAAACGAGACAACAGCACTCATGAACATGGTTTAAAAAATCTTACCCCTGATCAGAACTTGCTATAACCTGGTCATCTAAAAGGATAGGAAAAAAAAACAGTGTGTTACATAATTTCAAAAGAGGACTAATTAGGGCTGCACGATTAACCGAAATCTGATCGATATCGCGATGTGACGTAGTGCGATAGAGTAACTGTAAAACATTTCCAGTTTGTTTTTTGGGTGAAGTGTTTGGCCAAAAGGAATTCTCTCATTTTAGGGTCCAGCAGCGCCGCCCAATCAGAAGCCAAAAAAGGTGAGGCACAGTTTGCAAGATGTGTGTGCATGACTTAGGCTTGTGTAAGACCTTACTCAAAGAGCACAACTGGCCACCAAAACACGACAGCTTGTAACTAGCGGCTCCCTACATTGAAAATTAATTTATCAATTACATCGAACTCTGAAGAATGTCAAAAAAGTGCAAAGAAAAGCTGATCACCAGCGGGTGCTCCCTGGATTTTTATCGTTTCTGGGAATTGATTAATGCAGCATTAGAAGGGAAAGATGAAAGCGAGGCTAACAACTCTTAAGCCCACTGCTGAACGTGGCTAGTCACCAACACCTGATCCATTACCAATGAAACGGACGACTTGGAGCTACCACTTGTAGAAAACCACTACATTTGAGTCTTGCGTTTTAATCATCGCAAAGACCTTGCAGAAGTCGCAGTCACGAGTCACTAGGGTGTGACTAGCTATCTACTCTCTAAATCGCTTTCTTACACTGAAAGGAGTAGCCCTCCAATTTCGTTGTACTTTTGTATGACAATAAAGACCATTTATTCAACTGCAATTCTTTTTTTATTTGTGGATCTATAGTTGTTATTTTGTTACAGTCGTATACTCAGTCTCTAAGGACGTCATCTCGAGGTAAGTTTGCATTTCACTAGGTTTAAAATTTCCCTAAAATCAGAAGAAGCACTAATCGAAAATTGCCCAAAATCAAAAATCGCATTAAAATAGCAATACAGGTCTGGAAAAAAATTGCAGTTAGTTTTTTTTCTCCAAAATCGTGCAGCCCTATGATTCGTTTAAAAAAAGTTAAATTCTGCACTAGTCACACTTACTTATCTTCTCAACAGAAACAGGCTCTTGTGAAGCATCTTGATCAACAGATTCTGAGGGATATCATACAGTCACAACATATTTACTTGTAGATGAGTAATGGTAAGCTCAATTTTCAATAATTATTTATATAACACGTATATACCTGGAGTCTTCTGAATACTTCCAGCAGAAGCCTCTGCTTGCGTAATAATGGGCACAAAAGACACAGATCCAGTCTGAGAAGGAGATGCTCTGCTGGCACTAGCAACATACGAATTTACGGGCTGAGTCTCCTGAATCAGTCCAGTTACTGGAACAATTGGAACCACTGATGGTACTGGGTTTTGAACAGGGCTGACTGTAGAGACCATGCTCAGGGAGGAGGCTGTAGAAGTTGTGCCAACAACACTAGCAATTTGATTTTGAGACTTTGCGGGCTGGCTGAAATTTGGCACTGGGGCTTCAGTAGATGCAGTAACCTGATCAGGAAATGAAACAGAAGAGGAGACTGACGGCGCAGTTAGGTTTGGAGTAGTGATAGTGTGTTGGGACACTGCTATTTCAACCCGACTAGCAGAAGAGTGAATAGCATGCGGTGGAGCAACTGGGATCTGGGAGGTCAATGTTCCAGTGGGCACTCTGGTTCCCTGCGCCAGATTAGTTTTTGCCTGAGATATTGGAGTGGTAGACACAAGTCCCTTCTGAAGTGTGTAATTACCGCTAGGACTTGAACAGGGTGGAGACGCAATGTGAGGTTGAAAAGAGGAGGGAGTTAGACTTGAATGAGGCTGATTGATCATAGGTGAACTTGATTTTGGAGCTTCAATTAAATTTTCCATTTGAAGCGTACCATGGATCGCTTGCTGAGTTGAATGAGTTCCCATTGGGGTGGCAGAGGAGACACTGGTGACAGTCTTAATGTTTCCAACAGTGTTTTGCGTAAGCTGAGGTGAACTCACGCTCGTCCCAGAAGTCTGTGTGGTGCTTAGGGTTGTGTGAAGTTGGATGTTTGCAGTAGATACTTGAATAGGTCCCATCATAGTGACTGACTGGGAAACTACTGTGGTATTGGGCGATACAGATGTACTAGGAACTTGAAAAATTGGGTTGATGAAAACGGGGGTGGTTGTGATAAACTGAGGTGGTTGAGTTAACGGGGTCTGATGGCGGATATCTTGTGGCCGAATATTCTTGTTCGGAAGAGTCACCATTGTGGAGACCACAGATGTAGGAACTTGACTTGACGAAGCAGAAGTCCCCGGGTTAGGTGAGACAAATACAGTGATTTGGTTCTGAGGAATCGAACCGGATGAAGAAGGAATCTGTATGACAGAGTGAACACTCGGAATTGGTTTTGGGCCCATACCGGGTTTGAGCAAGACACTGGCTTGGCTTGGACTACAGCTGGTGATAGGACTGCTGCTAACAGCTAACAAATGACTGGCCTGATTGGAAGTAACAGGTATTGGGCTTACACTCTGAACAATATTGGTGTTAGTGAACGTAGAACCACGGCCAGTCGTCGTACTCACGCCAGGACTGATACCAGAGGAAGATAAAATATTTTGGTTATTGTTGGTAGTGGTATGGTAGGTCACATTAGGATGCATGCTGTGACCACTAATAGGAGTTGATACAGGAGACTTGGGTTTAGTGCCTGATTCACTGAGCCGAGCAGGAGAAGAACTGGGGACTGGAATGTCGGTACTGCGAGTAGTAAAATGAAGTGGTCTCTCTGGATCCAAGGCTGGTTTGTGGGTTTCTTTTGCCATAACGTCTCTGACGATTTTACCATGTACAGGTCGAAGTGAGTTGTTCTGGACGTCTAGAAGCTGATTAAGGGAAGTAGGAGCAGCCCTGACCACCGCTGAGTCCTGTAGTAGTCCTTTGTGCATTGTTTGTCTATCGGCAGACCCAGCATGCAACTCCATGTCTGATTTTTGCTGCTGAGGGGCAGGAAGACGCGGACTTGTCATTCTCTGAGCCGATAACTCTCGCAACGGCTGAGATCGAGATAGTTGACGTTGCTCAGATGCCATCATTATCTTACTATCTCTGATACTGTCAGACGGGTTAGCTTGTAAATTATGGAAGGGGACCAGAGTCTGTTGTGTCTCCATGCTGCCACTTAATTGCGATGACATAGATACTGGATTAGATGTTATGGATGTGGGGCTAAGCATCATTGTTTGACCATGACCATTACCCAGCTGTTGAGGTTGAGGAGGGCATGTGATGCCCATGCCCATTTTTGCCCCCTTTTGTCTTCCAGGACTTGGTGTAGTTGACTTGCGACTCGAAGCTGGGCTTGACCTACGACTATTGCTAGGGCTTATCCTCTTACTCTGTCCTCCAGTCTGCTTATCTAGTTTAGTGCCTACCCCACCATTACCAGTAGAGAAAGATTGTTGAATATTGCTTGCGTTATTTCCAACATTCCCATTGTTGCCTGTTAATGTTAAACTTGGAGGTGCCTGTCCAATGGCTTTCAAAGTTGTTGGATTAAGGCCCTGTTGGTCAAATCCTCTGTTTAAATTAGTCTGCCTAGGTGGCAGAGGAATGTTTATTTTAGGTGGAAAAAGCCCTGCAATTGAAGCATTGAGTCTTTCTGGCGAAAGATTGATTTCTGAGGGCTCAGTGCTTGGTGGACGATTTGTTGGTGTAAGGGGATGATGGTATGGCCTAGGGCTGGCCCGGTTGGGAGTTTTTGGTCTGGAACTCTGTGAGGTTGTAGGGACATTAGGGAAATGAATGTTGGACATAGAGCCTCCCTGTTGGGGTTGAGTAGGCAACTGTTGTTGGGGACTGGCTCCGGAGTGTGGAGCCACCGTTGACGAAACAGGCCCTTGCTTCATCACATGTGTTGTGGAACCTTGGTTGGCCATCATCTGTTGGCTGCCATTTCCAGACGGCATGCCCATCTCAACACCACTTGGCCTATCCTGCTTTGCCTGGATTCCAGAAGTTGTCTCATCGGAACCTGTTCCTGGGCAACCTTGCCCTTGATCAGAAAGGGGCATTCGTCGTGCTGTACCTGCAAGCTAAAAGGCATAAAAGTTGACAGAAAAGTTAGATTGCAAATTTAGACAAAACAAATGCGAGATGATACATATATGTGTACTTAACAAATTTAATAGAAAATAAACTTTTTTTAATGAGTTTCTTACGTGCTCTTACCTGAGGATTCATAATTAAAGGCATTCCTCTTGCTTTGTCAGGTGATGGCGCTAACCCTGAGTGACCTTGAAGGCTGATCATGACAGGCATGTTCCCTTGTTGCGAAACCGGAAGTCTCTCAAGTTGATTGCCAATTCCACGAGGAAGTTGTCCTCCTGGAGTCATTGCCAAGCGATTTTTTTGCTCTTGCTGCATCTTAAGCATCATCAGCATCTGTTGCTGTAATTTGAGGTTTGAAAAAGCACATCATTATATCAATGGAGGTCTTTCGTATATTGGAAAATGCCTTTATACTTGAATAAGAATTACCTGCTGTTGCAGATGTTGCGGTTGACCCTGCTGTTGTTGCAACTGGTGGTGTACCTGGGGTTGACCTTGACCTGCAGTCTGTGGTCCTGCCATGGCCTGTTGCCCTTGAGTATTCTGTATACTTTGCATCTGCAACTGTTGCATCTGTTGCATTTGCTGCTGCTGTTGCATTTGCTGCTGCTGTTGAATTTGCTGCTGCTGCTGAATTTGTTGCTGCTGTTGAATTTGTTGTTGCTGTTGAATTTGCTGCTGCTGCTGAATTTGCTGCTGCTGCTGAATTTGCTGCTGCTGCTGAATTTGCTGTTGGATGTGTTGAATCTGCTGCTGCTGTGGCGGCTGCTGTGGTGGCTGCTGCTGTTGTTGCATGAACTGCATTGGTACCTGCTGCAATACCCTTTGATCACCTGGTTGTCCAGGGAATACTTGGGGCGAACAAGATGAAACTGGATTTAGTACTAAGAACATTAAAACACCTAAACTATGAGGAAAATGAGTGGATACGTGAATTTAGCAGTGTTTTGGGTCTAACTTATTATGGAATCAAAATTGAACAAAATATGAATATGGGCAGTTCACGATACTAAACAAGGAAAACTATCCCAAATACCTGAAGGTCTGTTTGGAAAGTCAGCGAGCTTTGGGCCAGAGTTATCCAGGCCTAAACTATGTTCGCCACCAAAATTTTGCAGTTCAGAATCTTCCATTGTTCCAGTCCCATCCAGACCTCTGGAAAAATAATCTACGTTAGAAACATTGTTATAGTAAAATTTGAGTTGAAATGTGACTTTTAGCTGCCGGAAAAACTGGTTACCCAGGTCCCTCAACTTGCTGCGGCCCCTCTCCATCTTTTGACTTCTTTTTTCGAGCAGGTTTCTTCTTTTTGGGTTTAGTCTGATTGTTCCCACCTGCTTGCTTCCCCCCTGGTCCAAACTGGCTGGCTGAAATATCACTCTGCAGGAGATTCACCAGCAGTGGACTTGTCAGTGTTACATCTTTATTGACAGGAAAACCACCTGCCTGTGCACAAGGTCCTCCCATTGTAACTTGAGCTGGGAATTGGGGGTTAAAGTTTATGCCATGACCTGCAAATTGTCCATTACCCATTTGCATGTGCTGAGGGCCACCCATCATTCCCTGTACCTGCTGCACCTGCATATCTGGAACTAGCTGTTGGACGCCTGAATCACCTGTCCCACTACTGGGATCACCCAATTGATGTGGGTGTGATTGAGCTGTCTGTTGCTGCTGCAACATGATTTGTTTTTGCTGCTGCTGCTGTAAATGCTGCTGTTGCAACTGTTGTTGGATAAGAGGGTGACCAGCAGGAAGCCTCAACTGTTGCCCATGCATGCCCATGATTTGATTCGGATTGGCAGTAAGTGGAACCTGTTGAGCCTGCTGCTGATTAATCTGCTGGTTGTGGTGTTGTTGGTGTTGTTGCTGCTGCTGCTGCTGCTGCTGCTGCTGCTGAAGCTGCTGTTGTTGATGCTGCTGTTGTAACTGTTGTTGTTGGAGATGAGCCATTTGCTGCTGCTGTTGTGAGGTCATCTGCTGGGGGCCGACTTGACCCTGGAACTGAGCGATGTTACCTTGAACGTTAGGTGAAGGCCCACGGATCACCTGGCCTGGAATGACCCCAGATGTTATTTTTCCTCCAAATTGTTGCTTGTTTCCTTGCATTTGGCTTGCAACCATTTGTTCCATCATTGAATTTTGCTGCTGCTGTTGCTGCTGCTGCAGAAGCATTGCCTGATGCCCTTGGCCTCCAACCATCTGACCCTGCCCATGAATCGCCCCCTGGCCTTGCTGAGGAATCATTTGCTTGGGTGGGGTCATGCCTCCTCTCTGCCCTTGACTGATAGGCCTTGAAAGGACAGTCTGACCTCCACCCTGGCCTTGAACCATCTGGCTGGGGGAGGAAGCCACGGGTTGGGTCTGATGCTGGAGGCCCAACATTGGGGCCTGTAGGCCAGGCTGCAGCTGCTGCTGGCTCATGCTCGTCCCAGCAGCCGTTCCAGGGGACTGAACTGAGATGCCACTTTGTGTAGCCAGAACATTGGGTTGGGTGTGTATTGAATTGGGTGTGGAAGATGAAAGTTGGACTCCTAGTAAAAACAGAAATAAAAAACATTGGTCGTAGCTACACTAATTAAGAAAATCCTCTGCGTATTTGATTGTTAAATAATTCCATGAAAATGTAATTCACAATACTTAAATAATTTTAACATGTGAGCATTCAACAAGAAATAATGATTTGCATCCCACTTTGTTTGAAACCATTACATTGTGATGTTTTGTCTAAGATTACCTTAAACATAGTTGTTAATACATAATTGTTTGAAAAATAGTGATTAAAAAGACGAACTGAGAAGAATTAGAAAGTGGTATGCCAAAACTACTATTGCACTTTGTTTAGTCTCAAAACTGTAGTTTTCATTTCAGTGGTTGATGGAGGCATTTTACCAGTATGAGTGAGCATTTGGCTGCTCTGCAGCTGCTGACCAGGAGTTCCTGCCGTGGTCGTGCCCACCTGACCTTGGACAAAGTTTGGGGTTGCAAAGCCCAGTGGCCGCTTTGGTATACCTATGATAAAAATTAATTCACTTGTCATTACATATTGAGAAATGCCAACTATTTATTATAGTATATAATAGTATATCAGTGTATTTGTATATAAAAAAAAAACAATATTAACCCACAGAAGAACTCTACCGACCTGGATGAGCTTGCGCTCCAGGTTGTCCATGTTGGGGCATCCCTATAAATCCTTGCTGCATATTACCTTGTTGGTTTAGGGCGGCTCTTCCCGGTGAGCCAACCCCCTGTGGAAACCCTTGTGGAGTTGTAGGTCTCTGAGCCATCATTGGGGGAGTTCCAGGGGAACTTTGTTGAAAAGGGGATGACGAGGACCCGGGGGATTTGGCAGTGAGATTCCCCTGCGGGCCACTTGAGGCTGGAATGGGTGGAGGTGGTCTAGGTGGTCCAGCTGCACCACCAGGGCCAACCTGTGGACCTTTAGGCTGGGGTGCTGTAAACTGTCCCATGGCCATCTGTTGTTGCTGCTGTAATTGTCCTTGTCCCATAGCATTATATACTTGGCCAGCCTGCTGGCTACCAAATGGATAAGGTGGTGGAGGGTGACTAGGTGTCTGAACTGTACTAAGGGAAGGTGGTCGTGGAACCATTTGTGCATGAGGTGGAGGCTTTCTCCAGGCAGGGCCTCCTTGGGTGCCTGTGTTTTGGAGAACTCCAGGAGGGTTCCAGCCCGGAGGCATTGCCATTTGGCCCTGTGGGATGAAAGGAGGTCTAGCTCCAAGCTGAGACAGTTGTGCTTGCTGTTGGGCCTGCTGCTGTTGGTGATGTTGTTGCTGCAGCTGATGTAAAGCAGCGGGGTTGATTGGTCTACCAGCCTGCAAAGCCTGCATGTGATGGACAGCCTGGGGAGGAATGGGTCCATGGGGACCAGCCTGTTGATGTTGAAGTTGTTGTTGCTGAACAGACATGCCTGGCATCATTGGATCCATGACTTCTGCGACACAAGTTGATATATACATGACAGTTTTGTTACGGTCCATAAATGTGCTTTACAAAAGATCGTAAAGTGCATGCATTTAGGAAAGTAAAAGTTAAAAACCTGTCTGTGAAGATGGTCTGGCAAGCCGTGGATGCATCTGTCCACTGTTGCCTGGTGGAATCGTTTGACCTGACATGGCTGAGCCTGGGGGGACCATTGAAGGATTTGCCATTCTCACACCTGTGGGTAGAAAACAGTATAAACAAAATAACATATTCACAGTTATGCATGATCCTGATTTTTAATCAACAACAAAAAAACAATTCACACAATTTTTAAATGGAAGATTATCAGATTCGGATTCATAGTAAATACATAGTACATAGTAAATCTAAACTGCTGCTAATCTGTACATCTGTTGGTTTTGTTTGACTTTTTGCACTACTGGCAGTTCTTTATAGCTAGCCACTCCTTGCACATCTGTTTCTCTGCACTATTGTACTTACAGTGTTATTGTTACTGTTTACCTGACTTGTTTACCTGACTGCCCATTTTGCACATCTGGTTAGCTGCTCCTCTTGCACTATTTGTGCTACTGTAAAATACTATACATAGCCATAATTATTTAGTATATTATTAGTACTCAATACTCCAACTCAATACAACATTTTATTTATATCTGTACATTCAAGGAAACTGTGCGGGTCAGATGTATCGACATTTCGTTCTGTATACACGTGCACTAGAATGACAATAAAGTAGATCTGAATCTGATTATACCACTGTCTATGGGACCAAGGAACAATACCTGGACCAGGGTGATTAGGAAACCCGACATCCATTCTCATCTGGCCAACTGCTCCAATTGGTCCATTAATTCTGACTTCTTGTCCTCGATTTGGTCCCCCTGCAATATTGATGGCTCCCTCACCTAATGAAATGAGAAAGCATTCATTAACCTTTATTGTTATTCCTTTTTGAACGGTTAGCTGTAGTATCCTGAACCCCGCTGTACAATCTTCATAAAATAAGATCTTCAGTACACGACTGACCTTCGATTTGCACAGAGAGAATTCCCAAGTCCCTGAGTTGCTGCTGATTGTTCTGAGCTAGAAGCCTCAGCCGTTCAGCAGCATCCCGTGGAATGTTGAAAGTAACGCGAACGCTGTTCCATGGCTCGACATGCTGGGGCTGTAGAGTCTTTGAATCTACAAGAGGGACAGATAAATAATTTGAACTTGGACCGCAAAAACAACAACCAAAAATCCACATCCTTCGTTTAAAAAAAACTAATACTAAAAAGCCAATACTACTCTAAAGATGATTGATTCTACCTGTGATTTACATTCTAATTCTCTTACACTAGACCCCTGGTGCAATTTTATCTTAGCTATTAGTTCTTAGAAGCATTGTCCCTGACTGCCAAAATGTAAATATGTTTTTTTCTTAAATGTAAAAAACAAAAAAACTATTGCAAAGTGTTTGCCGCAGGTCATCCGTGAGTATCAAGCTTAGGGGAATGATTTCCATCTGAAAAATCAACATGACAGGAATGGCTTTGATTAGATCTTTGTCCACACATCTGGGGAGCCCACACTTTCTAGCGTTGCTTCCTATTCCGGCAAATGAGAGTGTCCGAGTGGCCCCAGTGTGGTGAAAGAACAGAGCTTATCACTTTCAAAAAAAAAAAAAAGACGAAGTCCCATTGTCAGGTCAGAGAGGGATGAAGTTTCGTGCACTAACGAGGGAATGTAATTGCGATGGTGACCAAAATTGTGGAATCACTTCACTGGAAAAATCGGGCATTCAGTGTTCATGCAATAAAACAAGCAAACTGCCCTTGTGTTTATGGAAACCATTGTTTAGAAGGATTAGGTATCACAAAAAGTTCTAGAAAACATATTTTCAAGAAACTTACTGTAGCTGTTAGCACTGTCATTTACTTAACAATGGTACAAGCTAGAACATACTTTTTAGTAATGAAACTATGAGGATTAAAGCCTTCCTATATAGCTAAAAAAACATTTTTTCTTTAGGCCTTCAAACATGAGTTAAAATGGAAAAAAATGAGCGAACATTGAACATCAGCGAACATCGGACATTGGATGAGTTCATATGGAAGCAAACCTCCAAAGATCTAAATAGCCAGGGCCCACTTACGACAAAAACATTGACCAAACAAGTTTTAAAAGTGCATACTAACCCATATCAAGCATGTTTGGTATGCCACAAAGAACCGTATCCAGTTTATTTGTGAAGTCGGCGTCGTCCATGTTTCCTTGAAAGGCAACAAACACAGTAAAATGTGCTCCTGCCTCACTGTTGCCTTCTATGGCATGTTGATGGTGGTCTTCAGTATCAGGACTCGTGTAGCAACTTTCAACCTCATCACCAAGGCCAGAATCCCAGTCAGAGTCACTGTCAGGCTCTGATCCATCTTTCGGTTGGGTAAATTCAGGCGGTGTGCCTTGATGAGCCATTCTCCTCGTTGTTTGGGAGCGGCGCTGGAACCGTTTCATACTAAAGATTACACATGAGAAACACAACATGGTTACCATTTTTAAATACAGAGAGGAATCAGCAGACGTTATCCTGAGATTTAATTTTGGTTAACGTAAATTCAACAAACATGGTCCAAATTCTTTTTTTCCTTTGGATTATTGCAAGGGGACAAACAGTATTTTATTTAACAGTGGTGTAACTTAGGCGCAACTGAAGGGAAAAAAATCCCTGAAATTCCGGTTACATTGTCAATGCCTTGTTGACTATTACTTATTTCAGGTTCAAGTTTACTAACTACTTTGATTTGTACATACTGCACACCCGATTCAGCGAACAGATGGACCCACTCAAATGTCTGTCATTTGCATAAGTGACATTTCTTCATTTTTTTCTGAACGTGATATTCATTGTTGCACTGTATTAACGTGAGCGATTAAGTACATTCTTGTACGATTGTCAAAACATAACTGTTTACGTCATTGTCCAATATAGCGGTTGTTTAATAAAATACAATAGCTCGACTGGATATCATGTCGGCCTTGTGCAGCGGGCCTTAGCACAATGGGTCGGTGCACGTAGGAAACACCAAGAAGAAATTAAGTCCTGCATAAATCTAGAATTTATTTGCAATCATAATAGGCGGTTGTTGCAAATATTTGTTAGAGCACAGAACAGACAAATTGTACGACCAAACGGATTCTTGAGACATCCGAGCAAGCCTCGATTAGCAAACGCTAGCGGCGAGCAGGTAATTCGCATCGGATGCTTTAAAATGGCACATAATAGCTTCTCAATTCTTTTTGAGTTATAGCACATAAGCTACGTGAAATTTATGACACGTTAGTCAATAATGAGAAAACATCTTACCGCACATTGTTTTGTGGAGATTTACGCGACTGGACGACATCAGCTAGCTAAATTAGCCAACAAGACAGTGATAACTACAACTACTGCTCTAAGCACGATCAACGTTTCCGCTGAGAGTTTTCAAAATAAATCGAAGTTTCAATGGACAGAAAACAGACGCTAACACCAATCTGAAGGAAATCTGTCAATACTGTATAGATTTGACTAAGAATTCGAAAATGTGTATACTGTATACATAAAATATAGGAGTCTTCAGTCGCATTTCATATTTATTTGTATGGAAAACAAATCACATACAATCATTCACATATTTAAATGTGTGAATGGGTGCACTACAGACGAAACAAGCAGGAGAGACATATTGCACATTTTTAGATTTAATTGTCCCCTGCATACATCCAAAAGGAACCTGTTTTTCAGCCGTTCAGAGCTTTGTGTGCACAAAACAAAATAACTCCACCACACTTGAAAAAAGACATGTACAAACAATAAGTATTATGAATTACATTTTCATGGTAACCATCAGTCACAGAAACATTTAAGCAAAGTGTCGCAGCAACAGTAACGTGCTTATTACAATTATTGCTAATGTTATTCGATGTACGGTGAACCATTTTTCCTTGTGTGTTTTGGTAGTAATGATAACGTGTTATACCATGAAGCCAAATACCTCTAAACAAAAGTAAATAAATACTTGTCTCATTTCATTTAAAGGGAGCCTTAGACAGCAGCATTTTTGTATATTGGCAGCAGATCATACAGTTCGCAAACCAATCATTTTCTTCAATAGCAAATCATTGCAAATGAAAAATGATCTGATGGAATTGAAATTCATAAATATTTGGATGTAGTATCATGTTTCTATGTAGAAAACACTGGAAGAGAATGGTGTTTGGTGGGGAAGAACAGATAAGAACAAACTCGCTATCTTATGAGTTTCATTTGGCCAGAAACAGTTCATTGCCATTCAGATTTTTTCAGTATCCTAAACAGTGTCATAACCAATGGTGCATTCAGACAAAACAACTAAATCCTGGACATTGCAAGGGCTGAGGCATCAGAACTACGGGGGTCTGTCACTCCGACGATAAGGTCATTAGTTCTCTGGGTGCCCTCAACCACAGACAGAACCTCAATCCTTTCAACCTTGTGACCTTTCGCCTGGAGCAGCTGAACATCTTCATCACGAAATTCAGCTGTAAGAGAAAACGTATAACATTGTGATGTTTTTAAACACTAAGTGTTTAAAAACCACAAAAAAAAAAGAACTTACAGTCTACAAGTAACGTGTCTGGCTCGAGCTGCGGATGGAGTCTACCATACGCTAATGTGTCTGTCATGTTTTTACGTGAGGATAAAACACTGAGCAGCACCTTTGATGAAAGATAAATGTTATTTACAGCATGAAGATATTACGAGAACTGACAATACTGTAATCCCTCGTTTATCGCGTTAATGGAGACAGGAACACTATGAATTGTGCTTCCCCCATTTTTTACATGTGATCTGCAAGCCCTCAACAGAATCAATCGTCGACCAGGGATAATGGATTGCTGCCATACAAGTGCTGTTCATTATACTTGAAAAAAAGGGGGAGGGGGAAGCCGCATATATGACACAAATTTGCTCTCTCGTCCCTCGCTCTGAGCAATAGTTGACTGGGGAAAATGGATTGCGGCTAAACATTGCAGTTAATTTCAGGCAGGTCACAATAAATTACTCCAGTAGCCCAAACCAAAATAGAATGTGCTCTGCCCTGTTAGGTTGAAAGAAAGGGGAAACAAAGCATTACCACACATTACACAAATTTGCTTGCTCGGCCCCTCCTCTCAACAATAGTCGACTGAGAATAATGGATCACAACCAAAACAGAGCAGTTCGTTTTAGGCAGAAATAATGTCAAAAAAAGCTGACAAGCATGAAAAAAGTGCTCTCGGCCGGTCACCTCTCGCAGCAATATGCGATTGGGTTTACTTGACCGCAGACTAATTTTTAACCCAGGATGCACTAAGCTGGGAAATATGAAGCGCGACATAACGAGGGATTACATGATGTATTCTTCTGGGTTTGAAATACCAGTTTACTGTCAAAATTCAAAATTGTACCTGTGTGATGCCACTGAGAGCTTTTGCTCCATTGGAGGATCCAAG
Organism: Urocampus carinirostris; assembly: GCF_059441175.1. NCBI lineage: Eukaryota > Metazoa > Chordata > Actinopteri > Syngnathiformes > Syngnathidae > Urocampus > Urocampus carinirostris. The sequence goes on along the minus strand of NC_142351.1, from coordinate 57,786,396 downwards.
TGCAACATATGTACCGCACATGCCATTGGAAGGCCTCACTGCAGTGGGCATCAGGAAAGACAGTGGTCGCTTTCCAGGCTGGGGGCTGTTATGCTAAAGATCATCAACCGTGTTTCAGAAAACAAGACACAGACTCGACATTTGAAACCACAGCAATGTCTCTGGATACTGGTTACTTCACTTCTGATTTTTGAAACGTGAACAGTCCTTAAGCTGTTTTGTATTTGCCTTGACTTGTGAACGAAAACTTAACATTTGAGCACTCGGCAGTTTAACTGAGCTAAAACTTTGTTGCCCTGCCCTATACAAGAGCAGAGGAAAACAACACAGAGGTCTGGGTTGAAGAAAAAAAAACAAAAAAACACAGGTGACAATTGCAGGTCGGTTTTGGATTCAAAATGTTGATGGACCAATGGCAAAGGATTTGACCAACCATGGACAAGAAAAATATTGTAAAATTTTGCAAAATTGAAGACAAAACATCCTTGGACCATCTCTCTTTGCCTGTTTTCTGATGTGGCCAAAGTGGGCACAGCTGTTTGAGAGCACTCAAGTGGGACAAAAGTGAAAGTTTTCATTAAGGTTCTTTGCTTTTGTTGAACAGAATTTAACTTCAATCTGTTGGTATTTTGAGCGAAACTCAACAAATAGAACTGTTTTTAAAAAAATATATACTTACAGGGTTAGGGGTGGAGCTTTGGGTTTTATTAGGCCAAGAGAAGGCCAATACTTGGCTGTTCAAAATGATTCCTGACGGAGTCACTATCCGACTGCCAAATGGTTTATTTAGGGAGCTAAAAAAATCAGAACATATCAAAATACTATTTTCTGTTCAAAAATAAGCAAAACAAACTAATGTTGTTTGAAACGTACCTTACGACTGAGACTATGTGGTCATCTGGGCCCATGACCAGGACCTGAGCAGCTGTTGCATCATGTTCCAAACTGAATGAGGGTGTGTAGTGGCTGGCAGGAAAAGCCTGAGAGTCGCTGATCATTTGGCGAAGCAAGGTTGCCTGAGCTTTGCTTTAAGATTAGACACAGAAGCTTTGTAAAGTACAATCTTGACAACATATATTTCAATTTATCAGTGCAATGCGATGTGTACCTCAAGATTTTGCTGACCGTCTTTGAGATTGAAGTGTCAAACATGGGGTCCCCTAGGCCACTAACCAGGGCCAAGGCTATTTTCAGTGACTGGAGGGGGAAAAAAAAGTTTGATGAATAAGTGTACCACAAAACATCAATTTAAGAAAACAAGGTTTGGCAGACTCAACAGTTTTAACTGGGAACAAATAATGTGCAATCCAGTAAACTCCTTCTCCCTCTTTTGTACTGTATAGATGTCAACATCCTTGTCCGAAATTGGCCACGGTGACAAATTATTTAACATTTTTTTACAACCATGTTGAGACAAAGAAACAACAATCTTGAATCAGCTAGGGCAGACGCGTCAAAGTCAAACGGACGGAAGGTCCAAATATAATTTTAAAAAACTACAAGCCGAAGCCAGAATGATTGAGTGTTGAAAAGTTTTTAAAATGACGCATATAGTCTATTGAACCAAATTCAACCTACTGAAAACCTAACAAGTATACAAACGTTCCCCTACTTACGACCATTCGACTTACGAAAAACGGTAGATGCGAACATATTTTTCGGAATGTCGAAAAATATCCGGACATTGCTGTAAGTTAGATTTTGTATAGTGCACCTTTTTCCGAGTAGAGGACATTACTGTAGTGCTTCTTTGCACCACTACCGGCGTGTGGTGGCGCTGTGAGAGGTCATCCAGTATCCACCCAGAAGAAAAAAATCCGCTTCCTCTTCCTAGTTCGTGTGTAAACATTCTGTACTGTCTATACCAGGGGGTCAGCAACCCTTTTGTCCTTGTAAATCAATGTACCACACCAAGATTAATGACTCGCATAACATTTTTTTAATACCCAACAGAGCTGTCATTTTACACCAGTCCAAATATACCACATGGATGTACATTTTAATCGTATAACTCAGTATTTTTCAAACCCTTTTGGACCAAGGTACACTTTTATTTATAATAAAAAATCAGAGGCACACCCTCTGTCGAAAATGTTTGAAAATGAAGTTATGTCAAATATTTCACTGTACTACCTCATAAGCAGATAAGTATGAAATGAAATGATCTGCAATTATATAGCGCTTTTCAAGTCAAGACTTCCCAAAGCGCTTTACAGTGTGCTTCACATTTCCAAATAGCGGCCGTGCAGCCATGTAAGGCGCTAACCTGCTTATTGGGGGTATTTGGGGTTCAGTGTCTTACCCAAGGACAATTCGACATGTAACGCGAAGGAGCCGGGATTCGAACTGCGATCTCTTGATCCCAAGACGAGCGCTCTACGTCCTGAGCCTGGGCCTTGAATTCATGTTAATGTTTTCAACGTTTAACACTTGATGCGCGAGGTACAACGCTCTTGGGGCATAATGAACAAAACAGCGCGGTCATTTTTTGATCTGTCCACGCTGGCTGGAAAGAACGTTATGTTTTCACTCGAGAAGCAGCCATGATTCGTTCATTTATCGTGCGCGTGTGTTTCGTTGGCTGGGTTAAGACATGTATCTCTCCTCAGCAAGGCGCTGCGCAAACACACACTGACACAAAACCCACCTAAATCCCAACGTAAAGCCTCTAAATAACACGGCGCACAAATGAAAATGTCTAAATTTCAGGAAAAAATACGCACTTTTAAAGTATAACCATTACTATTGTGCCGTGCGCTCGCGTGCCACTGCTAGCACGAGTATCATAGGTTGCCGACCCTTGGTCTATACTATGTCTACTATATCGTGCATCTATTCAATGTTGTTGGTGTAAAGTGTAAAGAAGAGGCGAGCTGTTTCTTTGGAAACAAAAGTGGGATAAGAAAGCTTGATGCAGTTGAGAAAATGGTTGGATTGCTTTGTTTTCATCCACATCCTACCACAGAAGGAGGCACTTTTGATGCTTATCTTTCAAAATTAAGTTACACTTAACTTTATTTATCTTTATAGAGCATATTATTTTATTAAACTTTCGTTTTCAGTACAAAACTATACAGGTTACTTATACAAGCCTTAAACATACTTATATAAACACACAAAATCGAGCACTGACGCAACTTACGAACACATTTGACTTACGAACGATCGTCCAGAATCTCGTTCGTAAGTTGGGCAGCGTCTATATTCAAATATGATCAGATAAATAAAGCAATATTTTCTCATGGCTCTGTCAGTAAACTTTAAATTTCAACGGACACAAAAGACAAATTTCCTTGATATATAATCCCCATTAGGGCAGCACGACGGCGCAGTGGTTAGCACGTGTGCGGCAGAGTTCTGGGCTCATGAGATCGAACTTTCCTGTGGAGAGTTTGCATGTTCTCCCTGTGCTTGCGTGGGTTTCCTCCGAGCGCTACGGTTTGCTCCCACATTCCAACATGCATGTCAGGTTAATTGGCCGGTCCAAATTGTCCCTAGGTGTGAATGAGCAAGTGAGTTGTCTGTCTCTGTGTGCCCTCCGACTGGCTGGCAAGCAGTTCAGGGTGTCCCGTGCCCACTGCCTGGAGATAGCTGGGATAAGCTCCAGCACCCCCGCGACCTTACTGAGGATAAGTTGTACGGATAATGGATGGATGGATAATCCCCATTACATGAACATTAAGTAAAAGTAGCTGGCATTCTTCGGGCACCATCAGTAGCCAAAATAAAATATTGTAGGAAAAGTGGGCTAAAATCACTCCACAGAAAAATTCTTTACGATTTTATATCGTTCCCTCCAACAATAAAAAAGCATGGAGAAGTAACATAAAGTGAAAAATAGTTCTTGATCCCAAGTGTATGATAAAATAATAAAAGAATATCGTCTCAGGGGCCCAAGAAAACCTTCTCAGGGTCCGTAAGTGGGCCTTGGGCCTTAACTTTGAAATCAGTCGGCTACAGGTTCTAAATTTTAAGTAAGCTTTTAAAAAACGGTCCTTACTACCTCTGCAGTCCAGTGATGCGTTTTGTTCCTGGGCACTTGGGCGGTAATGTTGTAACCTTCCAGGATGTTGAGGGCTGCAATCAGACCCACCCCTGCGTGCGGCGCTGGAGCCACCATCACATGGTATCCTTTACACATATTCAGCAAAAACAACATGTCAATCGTGCTTATTGGTCAAAGAAAATGCAAAAGGAGAACAATTCCGACACTCACCTTGATAGTTAATGTGTGCTGGCTGCTGAAGGACTGTGCTATAGTTGCCAAAGTCTTCCTCTGTGAGCACCCCACCACTTGCTTGCACCTTTAAAAGTTAGAAAGACAGAGAAGAGCAACAGCCAAGGCCGTTTGTGAGCCAGGCCACCAAATTCCATACTGTGCAGTCAATAAAAATCATGACTCGCTTATTGCAGTCCACAATATTACTGTCGAGTAGTTACTTAAAAGGGACAGTGTGTATTATTTGGCACTTCCTAGTTGTGAAAACAAATCATTCATTAAAAAAAAAAAATCAACAATATTGGTTTGAGTAATAGGCATAAGTACATGAACCATGAGATGAACATGCATTTTTAACTTACCAGACTGTCGAGAAAATTGCATTTATTTTACACTAAAAGAGTTGTTTATAGAGGGCGCTGACATATTTTTGTACACATGCCCAAAAACCTTGCTAAATCTGGGCAAAAATATTTGAAGAAAAGGGTGCCGTTTGGTCACTTTGAATCCAATTAGTTTTATTCCTCTTTGGGCTTTGAGCACTAGTTTTCTGTTGAACCAGACAATACGGCGACATCTAGTGGTCAAATATTACATGCACTCCTTTCAAATGTAGCTCCATAAAGCTGTTTACTGTATTTAGTTGCTGCCAATGAAGAGGTCATACATCTGCGGACAAGTAAACCCAATCGCATATTGCTGCGAGAGGTGACCGGCCGAGCGCACTTTTGTCGGGCTTGGCAGCTTTTTTTGGCATTATTTCTGTCCAAAACAAACTGCTCTGTTTTGGTTGTGATCCATTATTCTCAGTCGACTATTGTTGAGAGGAGGGGCCGAGCAAGCAAATTTGTGTAATGTCTGGTAATCATTTTTTCCTTTCTTTCAAACTAACAAGGAAGAGCACATTCAATTTTGGTTTGGGCCACTGGGGTGTGCTATTGTGACCTGCCTGAAATTAACTGCAATGTTTAGCAGTGATCCATTTTCCCCAGTCAACTATTGCTGAGAACGAGGGACGAAAGAGCAATTTTGTGTCATATATACGGCTTCCCCCCCCCTTTTTTTTTCAAGTAAAATGAACAGCACTTTTACGGCTGCAATCCATTATCCCTGGTCGACGATTGTTTCTGTTGAGGGCTTGCAGATCACATGTAAAAAATGGGGGAGCGTAATTTATAGAGGGTTCCTGTCTCCATTAACACAATAAACGAGGGATTACAGTATTGTCAGTTTAAGATTTTAGGGTAGTGCTAGGCCTCTGAGTATTGGAAGAAATAATTTATTATCATATAATCCTACATAGAATAGACATTAGTAAAAGTATTTACCACAGAAGCAATCTCTTGCGTCAGGTTACCATTGTAGAACTCTGATATCTCTTTAACTGCAATAGCATCCAAGACATTGGCCAAATCCAGTCGTCTGCTCAATAACCCAGAGAGGGGAGCTTGGCCATTAGGAAGGAAAAGGTCCCGAAATGCATCCGAAATGTTCTGCTCCTTAATTTTAGCAAGTGCCTCAGCTAGAGAAAAAAATCATGCAATACATCAAATGTTATTTGTAATAATTTTAACTCCACATTATGATTACCAACCAAACTCGTGTGTAACATTGAATCCATTTCTCGCCACATCTGCTGCCATAGAAACCACTTCTTTCCAAGGTAATCTGGAAAGTTTAGAACACCCATCATTGGTTTAGCTGAAAAATACTTTAACAACTTAAATAAATAAAAAAGAACGCCGACGGTGAAATTTAGAGGGAACAACTTATCAAGCATAGAGTTAAAATTAAAAAGGAAATATACCGTATTTACACGACCATCAGGCGCACCATGTGAAAGGGCGCAGTCTCCGTAACTGGTTTCTATTTATGTATTTAAGACTACAGGAGGCACAACAGCGCAATAGGGCGTGGGTGCCCTTGGCTTGCATAAAATGTTTCCCCTTGCACATACAAGGTGCAAATGCGCTGTGTTTAACTGTTCTATCACATTCTCCCAAAAATTAGATACAATCTCGTTTTAGTAACGTTTGCGAGATGGGGGACATTTCATGCAAGGGGGGGGGATTTTTCGGCACAACACCACTTTACAACACAGAAGAGAATACAAAATTGGGGTAGCAAATATAGCGGTAGCAAAACTGAGTTACGTTGGGTTTAATTGAAGTATTAATTACATAGTAAAACACACGGATAAAACTTGTTTTTCAGCTTTCTCTAACCGTAAACCTTCAATTTACTAATCTTTAATTCGCTCGCACCTGATCGGTTTCCATTTTCTTCCCCATAGCGGAGAAATTAACAAACCATTGGGGACGAAAACCTAGGGAGCATTTAATAGAGGAAAAGTGAGGTTTTGAACTTAATTTATAATTAGCGGGGACAACTGTGTTCAGCCTCCGGTAGCCCAATAACTTTCAAATTGCTATATACACTACGATGATAGAATCCAAAGTTCTTCTTTAAACAATGCATTGCATATAACTTCAGGTGTCCTCTTCTGAGCAAGCAGGATATGATGGTGTTGGGTATGGAGACGCATTTAGTTAGAAATCGAACAATATCACAAAAACATCAGATTTCACCCCCCCAAAAAGTCGGACTTGAGCATTTAGCATTGCAGTGTGAACGACAGCCTCATCATGTCCTCAGCTTTATATGACACAAAAGGCACGCCGCACAATTTGAAGAAAATCTGAGACGTTTATGTGCGCCTAATGGTCCTGGAAATACAGTATGTGATTACATACCTGCCATAAAGTTGATGTGACTGATGCATTCCACTGAGCATTCCTGGTACTCCCACAAGAAGCCCGGGCTGAAAGGTAGATTAATCATTTCATTACAAAATTGTAAAATAATGCCTTGTGTATCATCTCAACTCCTCACATTGTGATCAAGGTTTGTCTGGAGCAACTCTTCCTGAATTGCAGCCGGCGCAGTTTCTCGGAAGTCAATAATTCGCGTATCGTTTTTCCTTATATTATGCACCAACATCACGCCCCCCCTAAGAGAAAAATAAAACGCAACAGGTTTCTCCTCAGTGCACAGAGGATTTGTTTTCCCAAGACAGCAACTCACCCCCCCAAACCAGAGGTGTGAGGGTGGACAATGCCCAAACAGAGGGCAGCCGCGATTGCAGCATCAACACTGGATCCCTGCTTGGCCAAAACCTCAAATCCGAGCGAGGTGCACCGACCCACATCAGTGACCACCGCTCCCTGATGAAAGACCTAGCGAGGAAAAAACGAGTATTAGTATTACTTAGATATGCGTATTTTACTTATCTATAAAGTTGGGGAAAATGTACTTAGACAATCAGCAATTGCGCAAGTTCTCCTGCATAAAAATACGAATACTGGCTGCAATATGCTGCGGGCAACAACGTTGCAAAAAAAAATCAGCGAATGCATTGTGGAGTTATAGTGATTGTTGAATGATGTGTATTTTAAAACCAAAACAATTTCCTTCCAAAATGACCATTGAAATAAGATCCCTATAACGGTTAATAATCAAAAAAACGACACTCCATCCCAGTTGATTTTAACCAGTGAGACCTTGTCTTGTGTGGCACGAGAAATTGCCAAATGATATCCTTGCATAAATAGCATACCATTGCTCAATATCGTTGCTTTCTTCCCGTGATCAACAGAGTAACTAACATTCCTCCCTACTAGTGGGTGGCAGCAGATTACTTTGTCTTTTTCTTTTTATAAAACATATTTTCCAGTCCATAAGGCGCACACATGAGTCTCTGATTTCATTCAAAAAGTGAGCCGCGCCCTATAATACAGCGTGCCTTTTTGGAGGACGTAACAGAGGACAGCAGTGAGGGATTCCCTGCGAAAATTTGAATTGTGGGTTTTGCCGCTAAAATGTTTAAATCAAGGGCGTTGCCTCTATTGTTTCCGCTATCGTATACAAACAAGCAAACAAAAAGGGCTGGATGGACGAAGGCCTGATGAAAGAATGGATGATGCTTGTTTATGTCGGAGGACCAGATGTTTTTTTCATGCAACTCCGTCACTCAATTAGTGACTCTATGCGTGCCTATCTGACAGCCGATTAGAAAGAAGCAAGTGAAGCAAATGAACTCCGTCTTTACTATCATCCCGGTGGGGCTGACGAAGGAGCTACAACCGGGCCGGTTTCGCCGCAATTTGTGAATGGATGGAGGACGTATGGACTGGCGGTTCTGCTCAGACTGTCGTTCAATCATTTTCAAAAGCCGGCATAATTCCCGAAGGGCCACACGGCATGGAAAGTGACCCGGAAAATGAAGCTTTGGAGCAGCTTTTCATGTCCGAGACGAAAAGTTTGAGGGCTTTGTGTAAAAATGTGAATGCCAAACTGTTTGATCTTTTGTTTATTTACAATTTTGGTTTATTCTGTTTTTTTTTGTAATAAATACTTAATAAACCACATTCAAATTCAATTTTGTTCCCGGTGCTTTATCTTTTTCGATACACACACTTGTCGTGGTATTCAAGGAAGTTGCGTGACACTCGTGTCTAATAAGCCAGTGCGTCATATGAACAGACCCAAAAAAATAAAATAAAAATAAAAAAAATAAAACCAAGCAGAGTGCGTCCTTGGAAACAGTGCGTCTAATGGATGTGCGAATACGGTACCGCTGATCTGTGTCTTTATAATTTATTTTGTTTGATGAAGCTGTTTAAGATGGGTGGGTTACTGCAAAAAAAACCAAAACAAAATAATACTCCTGCATATGATTTTGCTGAGTTTAGTTATTATTTTTTACTAAAAAAGTCAATAGAAGTAAACTTTAGCAAAGTTGTTCTACTGGCAGAAATGTTTTTGCTTATTTTAAGTATTATTCTTTTTCTAGAAAAACGACCACAAATACGATGAAAACAACTTTATAATGCAAAGTCAGGCTACATGAAGATTTATGGCATTAATATTTCGATAGACAGTGCGCTACAGGATTTTCTAATGAAAAGTGTGCCTTAACTCCCATAAGGTTGGGAAAAATGGCCCTCATGTACATCAAATGTGAAATTTAGCCAATTGGGAGAATATGTGACACACAAAAGGTATATAAAAAGTAATTGGTCATTAAAAAATACAGCAATTCTTCTGGAGTTGCCTATGATCAGTTGTTTCGACACTAATTCTTTGGTGGCAAAAGGTGGTTCTCATCACAAATATTTGGGGTTGAAAATGCTTTCTTTTGTTATATTTTTACATGAGATAACTGCTCAAAAACATGTTTCACTCTGCATTGAAATAAGCATTCCTGTTCATACCTGGGGGTCTCCAAAGTAAATTTGCATGATGAGGGCGACCGTGACACCCATGGCGAAGGTAAAACAGGCCGTGATGATGACCTTCAACCCGTCGCGCTGGCAGGCGCAGTCTTGCGTAAAAGGGTCTTGGTCAGTCTCCCTCAAAGACACGGCATCGTGGTAAGCAAGGTCAGACGCTGAGGACGGGAGGCGCTGGAGACGGGCAGACCCCAAAAACAAATCAGGGTCTGAAATGAAAAATAGGACACGTTTACTGATACTTTGCTGAAATACTTGTCAGTGCAAAAGCCAAACATTACATTTTTTAAGCTGTAAACGGGAACATTCTACTATTAGGGTCCGTTTGCCATTTTCATGGCCTAATTCAAGTACATTCATTAGAACTTTAAAGGCCAAAATTTCCAATTACTCCAGTACCATTAAAATAAGAAATCCGGTGGGAATCCTGTATTTTGCAGAGGCAAAAATATATGTGACCCGCTCTACCGAAATGGGTCGCAAGTAGCAACGTTCTATTTTAAGCTACAGGCTGATTACTGGGGAAAAATAAGAAAAATCATGAAAAATGTCATTTTCTACATTTTTTGCTACTTTGTAAGATATGACACACAAAAATACTTTCCTCTAGTTTCATAAGCTTCATAAATACGGAAACAAAAAAAACGATTAAAGTTAAATATTTCAGAATTTGGAAAACAAAATCAAAGTTCTTTTAATGTGTATTTAAAAACATATGTGCTAAAAAAGTCGTTCAGTCTGGTCTAATTCTTTTTGTATGTGTACAAATGCCTTTGTTGAAATCAAACTTGAAAATTAGACCATCCCTATCAACTGTTAAAACATTTGAATGACATTACACCAAATGGGTAGAGAAAACTTTAAATGTGATTTTCTCAGGTTTTTGATTAGAACAAGGTTGATGGAAGGCCATATCTTAAATAGTTAATTATAAAACTTTGACTATGGTATAGATTTAAAGCTCATTTCTCATACAGGCCATTGATACCAAAATCCCCAATTTTGCCTCACTGCAACTCATTTTGGTAGATCAGGTCCCATATTTTTATTCTTGCCTGTTGATTAATCAAGACATGCTTTTTCTTGAGTAAATCATGGATAAATTTGTCTTTGAGACCATCTCTCCTCATATAGTTGAGTAAAAATGACAGTAATATGCAGCATACATTTTCAGTTGCAGAAAGTTCTTTCCATTACAATTTACCACTGGGAAATGCTATCTTAAAGGGATCCAAAAGACAATTTTTTTCCCAATTTGGCACTGAAGGTGTGGTGTTCCTCCCCACAATCATGCAGACATGTTCCAAAATATTCCAGAAGCCATGGATCTCGATGAATTCATCATCAAAGTTGACAGTTTAATCTCGTATCCAACTAGAGTTATGACGTCATTGGAAGACAACGAGAAGCAAAGCCAACAGTGCGTCCCGTTGAAAAACAGACGGTGATTGAAGTGATCAGCGAATGCCTAACGCTCATACTCCCCTGACGGACTTCTGATTGTAGAATCCGAGACGCTTACTTTGACTATCTCAAGCTACATCCAGCAAGTCTACCCATTACTCATAGGTATGTGATTTAGACATTTCCCTCCATTTTCGCCGCGTGTTTTGCAATCAATATAATATTGTCCAGATAGCGCCCCGTTGGTGTGTGGGCTTTTTTTTTTTGCCAGTTCGCCCCATTTTGGCTGCTCTCCATTTGTTGTACAATTGCTGCACCCATCTGCAACACAACACCTAGGCATTCTCTGCAAAAACTAACAAAACCATTTAGCCTAGTTAACATGTAAACCAAAAGGGTGGCTGGCTTGCTAGGATGCTTCACATGACGTCAGAGCTCAGGAAGTCAAAGACGAGACAGACCGTCTTGAAAATGCATCATCTCGGAAAATAATTGGAATATACCAATGACATTTATATATACAGTTCAGTATATATATATTTATTATGCAAACAACGTGTACTATTTTCTCACTTTTGTATGTTATTGAATTTGGGAAACCGCTTAATTTTTGCATGTTCCATAATAAGTGTCCATAATGCATATCTAATCCTTCCACTAATGCACATTTTGCAGTTTCCTGTTTCGGTGTTGCATGCACCGGTCTGTTTGGACGCAACCCGCAGGGGGCGATGACGCCTCATATGACAATGCCATACAAACTAATGCAAGCTTCTGCTGATCACAAGGGAAGAGGAAATTCAATGACAAAGCGGAGCCACCAGAGAGCAGTGTAGATGTCATTTTAAAGCAGCATTGTTGAGAATTATGGCAACCAATTTCAAGCATTCACAGGCACTTCACCCAAAATCCAAGCACTAATCAATCCTTAAAAACAACATTGAAAAAAATCAAGCATTTTCAAGGATTTCAAGCACCCGTACAAACCCTGTACTAACCTGTCTCCGGATCAGCTAGTGTGTTGTCTTCATCTTTGCGAAATTTTAAAGCATTGTCCCCTTGCATCTGTTCCTCCTCTGGCAGCCTGGGGAAGCTTGTGATGCTCATGTAGTCCACCGGAGAGTAGGCACTCCCCAGCGTCGTCTCTGGATTATCATTTTTAGCCACCATAAATCCGTCTGGGTACTGTGCCACCAGTTCAGGGGATGAATTGTGCATGGCTATTCTCCTGGATTGGGGTTTGGTCAAGCAGGCTTCTCTTTACGCTAAACGTTTAAATGACGAGACAGTCATAATTTGAGTTCTTCTTTGGGTTTTGGATGGAGACTCTCGATTCGATACACACTTTTATTTTCTAAACGTATCTCACTGTTGGATAATGTTCAAGGATTTCCTGCCAAGAAATGGGTGTGCGACACGGATGTCGATGCATTCAGGAACCTGCACAACAAAGCAGTCGGTCAATAACCAAACGTTCCCGACAACATTGTAAGAAATGACATGGTCCAGACACACAATGAGCCGTGGTTTCAAATTACTAACCTCACCTTTCGAGTTTCCCCGTGCACTCATTGTGACGCTTAGGTTAGCTAACAAAGCTCGGGCTAATTCCATTAAACTACGGCTAAGACACGCAAACGAACTCTATTTAATGGGGCCGATTAATGAATTAACAGGTGTTTTGATGAGTCGATTTACTGTGAATATAGTCGTGGCTGCGTCGTCCCACGATGTTTGTTAACATGAAAAATGCGGCCAAGCAAGAGGGACGAGTTTGGAACAATTCTTGACCGCAGGGGATAAATAGGAAGAGAATATTTTTTGGGGAATAAACAAATAGATGTGTCCAAGAACACAGGAATGTGAGTACAGTATCGTCTCACTTACTGCGACATCTTTGTTGATAGGCCAAGCCAGCCATGGTACCATTGTATATCTCCTCAAGGTTGCATCTTCTTTTGTAAAAAAAAAAAGAGGAAAGAATAAATGTTACCCGTCGCAAAGCTGGTGAAGCAAGAAAACTGCATGTAGAATCTGAGACGATTACCTGCTCTGGTGACGTCACATCTTGAAACAGTCACCCTCACTCTCCTCCCACATAACCGTGCCGTTTCATTTTTAATTTTTTTTGCCAACTAACTTTTGAAAATTTTTGAAAACATATGCTCGAACAATAAGAATAAATACAACAAAATCCATTACATTGAAGTCAAATCGAATGCTTTCTTACAATCACTTTCGTCGTCAATTATGGAAAGCATACCTGTCAAGCTCCACGGCTCCATGCCCCTACAAACTGTCGTATTTTCCCTTACAAAATACAAAATAATCTTACACCATATTTTTTTTCGGAATGATGCATGATGGGAAATCCTAAGGCTGCAGACGCATGCGCACAGTAGCATCAAACCGCTCGCTTCGTTTGCAACGGAAAAAAAGCATACCGACGCGGCGAACTCGTTTGACTTGATTCATTTGCCGCTTCGTGATAGTCGGTGTATACCGGATGGTACTCATAATTGACAAATTTGCGTTTTTCCGTACAGATTTTCTTGTACGTCGTACACCTCTTGAAATGCATAATAAACGTACTTTGTACGGCAAAAACGTACAGGTTGACAGGTATGGGAAAGCCATTTAGCCAGGTGTATAGATATATATATATTAGTATTTATTTATTTTATTAATTTTATTGTCGTTGATAACAACATAGTTAGAAAGGGCACTCTCCAAGGTAAACATCTAAAAAAGACGTAGAACTTGAATAGACACATTTTTTTTACAATGTAGTGCTTGGACTAAGTTACAATAGAAATAGTGCAATCGACAAACTAGTGCATCGCAACAATAGTACGATGAAAGTTAGTGCAATAACATTTAGCAGCAATAAAAAATCCTAAATAACTTGCAAGAGTCCAGATTGTCCCTAGGTGTGAATGAGCGAGCGACTTGTCTGTTCCTGTGTGCCCTGCGACTGGCTGGCAACAAGTTCAGGGTGTCCCCTGCCCACTTCCCGAAGATGGCTGGCATTGGCTCCAGCTCCCCCGCGACCCTACTGAGGACAAGCGGTGCAGATAATGGATGGATATATATATATATATATATATATATATATATGTATATTACTGTATTTTTCAGTTTTGTGCGCTTCTTTACTGTAGGTTGGTGATGGCCCTGGGAAAGAAACTCTCTGAGCTTGTTTGTCCGTGTTTTAAGGAACCTGTAGGGCCTAACAAAAGTCAACAAGCCAAAGAGGTCATGGTGATATAAATGGTAAATGGTCTGCATTTATATAGCGCTTTTCAAGTCAATGAAGACCTCCCAAAGCGCTTTAGAATGTGCTTCACACTTACCCATTCACACACACACTCACACACCAATAGCAGCCATGCAAGGCGCCGACCTGCTTATTGGGGTCATTAGGGATTCAGTGTCTTGCCCAAGGACACTTGGACATATAACACGGAGGAGCCGGGAATCGGACCTGCGATCTCTTGATCCCAAGACAAGCGCTCTACCTCCTGAGAGATGAGTCCTTTTTAATGTTGATGGCTTTGCTGTGTTATCTCAAGCTGGTAAGGTCATTTAGACTGGGCAGAGAGCCACCAATGATCTTCTGGATTGTGTTGATTATTCTCTCTATGATTTTTCTGTACACTGCCGTGCTACCAATATACCACACTGTGACGGTGTATGCCAGACTGCTTTTCACTGTTCCTTTGTAGACTGACACTTGCAGCTTCAGTTTTTATCATGTGGTTATAATGAAATGTTTCACTGGATATATAGTCATGACTGTATTGAGTTTTCAGCTACAAACTTTTAAATTATTATTTCAGTCATTTATATATCTTTCATTTATTTAGAGGTTATCAATGTACCTTATTATTATCCATATTTTTAAATTTAGTTATTTACTCATTCGACGTCACAATGCATCTATTCATCTAGTCGTTATCTCTAGTTCAACTGTCGTTCTGATAACTGTTGGAAGGACCTTGCCTTGAGTCTAATCAAAATACCTGCAGGATCCAGTCTGGACAGAGAACTGGTGTGAAGCTGGGATTTGGGGAATTTTCCACTGACTTATGTTTCGTTTTTTTGTTTTCACATTAATGATTGTCAGCCATTTTGAAAGCAGACTTGTAAAACCGTTACAGCCATTCTCTGTACTCACAAGCCCATTTATTCTAATAAAAACCTAAACAGAACTGCTTCACTCCAGCGTTTGTTTTTCCCATCGAGTCTCGCAACGTTAAATGAGGGAAGGTAGAAGAAAAGTCCGGCAATAATCGCTTTCAATGCTGCAAAATGGAACAACGGTTACTATGCTTGGACAGAAATGTGCAATAATGACGAGGTATGACTCAGTTCTTTATTTTATGATTTAATATTACGTATTTTCATATTATATTAAACTGTAGTATTTCATCTTGTAAATGTTCTTGCACCATTAGAATGGCACTTTTTAATTTTGTTGTGAATTTCACATGTTACAATGACAATAGATTCTATTCTGTTCAATTCTGTTCCATACTGCTTCAAATGCAAAAGGCCTTTTTGCAAAAGTGATTTAAACAATTGTGAGGGTGAATTTACTGACTTACTGTCCACGGATCCAGTACACCAATCAATCATGGTCTATTCCAAACAGGTGCATTTTGGGTGCCCCATTCATATTCCAAAAATGAAACATTAATCTGAATGTTGCAATGAGAGTAGAGGGTACCGATAAAACATTAGTGTACATACAATTTTAGGGTTTGTGTCAGAACCAGAACAAATGGTAGACCCAATCGCGTAACGATTTCAAGATTATCATTGCATCAAAATTCACATCAATAACTAAACAGCCATCAAACTGAAAAGACTGAGAGTATATACAATTGATGCATTAATGTCCAGGTAACTGGATAATTGTAGTTATATTCTCACTGGACTTCCTCAGAAGAGCATCAGGATCCTGCTGGGTTCTCACCAGAATAAAAGGTAAATGGTAAATGGTCTGCATTCATATAGCGCGTTTCAAGTCAATGAAGACCTCCCAAAGCGCTTTACAATGCCCTTCACACTTACCCATTCACACACACACTCACACACCAATAGGGAGTCAGCCATGCAAGGCACCTACCTGCTTATTGGGGGCATTAGGGATTCAGTGTCTTGCCCAAGGATACCAGATCATAGGACACCGGTTCTTTAAAGAAATCATCTTGAAATACAGGCCCAGCAGGGTTCTGATGTCAGCAGTCAGAGGAGCATCAAGTTCAGAGTAAAAATGATGTATAAGCAAATTAGCTGTAAATTCTTTGAAATAAGAGCTCATAGAAATGGTTACCTCTACAATAGCTATGAATGGCATACATTTGTATTTCTTCTCTTTGCTTTGGATTTAAACATCTTCATTTGTTTCCATTTGTCATTCAATGTTCCACATCTTTTCAAACCGACACTCTAATATTTGACCATTTGCTGAATTGTATACTTTGGGTGAGCTTCATGTAAAATCATGGACATTTACATGATAGTTCATCTATTTTTTGATTGCAATTAAAATTATGTTTTTTTTTAATGAATAACGTTCTTTACCACAAGGAGGAACTCAATAATACGCATTGTCTATTTAAAGATATTTTGTTCATGAAATGTACTATAGAAATATAATCTACTGGACTGTCTCAGAAAATTAGAATATTGTGATAAAGTTCTTTATTTTCTGTAATGCAATTAAAAAAACAAAAATGTCATACATTCTGGATTCATTACACATTAACTGAACTATTTCAAGCCTTTTATTATTTTAATATTGCTGAATTTGGCTTACAGCTTAAGAAAACTCAAAAATCCTATCTCAAAATATTAGAATATCATGAAAAAGTATACAAGTAGGCTATTCAACTAATCACCTGAATCATTTAATTAACTCGAAACACCTTGCGAGGGTTTCCTGAGCCTTAAAAACACTCAGCTTGGTTCAGTAAACTAAATCACTGCTGATCTGACTGCTGTCCAGAGGACCATCATTGATACCCTCCATCAGGAGGGTAAGACACAAAAAGAAATTTCTCAAAGAGCAGGCTGTTCACAGAGTGCAGTTTCAAAGCATATCCACAAAAAGTCTGTTGGAAGGGAAAAATGTGGCCGGAAACGCTGCACAACCAAGAGAGATGACCGCAGCCTTAACAAAATTGTGAAGAAGAGCCGCTTCCAGAATTTGAGGGAGCTTCAAAGACAGTGGGCTGAAGCTGGAGTCCAGGTATCAAAAGCCACAGTTCACAGACGTGTCCGGGAAATGGGCTACAATAGCCGTATTCCCATGGTCAAGCCACTTCTGAACTCAAGACAACGGAAGAAGCGTCTGACTTGGGCTATGGAGAAGAAGCACTGGACAGTTGCATAGGTGTCCAAAGTCCTCTTTTCAGACGAAAGCAAGTTTTGCATTTCATTTGGAAGTCAAGGCGCCAAAGTCTGGAGAAAGGCTGGAGAGGAGCAAAATCCAAGTTGCTTGAAATCCAGTGTGAAGTTCCCACAGTCAGCAATGGTTTGGGGAGCCATGTCAGCTGCTGGTGTTGGTCCACTGTGTTTCATCAAGTCCAGAGTAAATGCAACTGTGTACCAAGAGATTTTAGAGCACTACATGCTTCCATCTGCTGAAAAGCCCTATGGAGATGAGTATTTCATTTTCCAGCATGATCTGGCACCTGCCCACAGTGCCAAAACCACCAGTAACTGGTGCACTGACCATGGCATCACTGTCCTTGATTGGCCTGCTAATTCCCCTGACCTGAACCCCATTGAGAATTTGTGGGGTATAGTTACGAAGAAGATGAAAGACACCAGACCTACAAATGCAAATGAGCTGAAGGCCTCTATCGAAGCATCCTGGGCATCAATAACACCTCAGCAATACCACAGGCTGATTGCCTCCATGCCACGCCGGATTGATGCAGTAATCCGTGCAAAAGGATTCCCAACCAAGTACTGAGTGCATCAATGGACATTTTCAAATGTTTGATTTAGTTTTGCTGTTATAAAATTATTTTTTTTACTTGGTCTGAGGAAGTATTCTAATATTTTGAGATAGGATTTTTGAGTTTTTTTCAGCTGTAAGCCAAAATCAGCAATATTCAAATAATAAAAGGCTTGAAATAGTTCAGTTGATGTGTAATGAATCCAGAATGTATGACATTTTTGTTTTTTTAATTGCATTACAGAAAATAAAGAACTTTATCACAATATTCTAATTTTCTGAGACAGTCCAGTATATCTACAAACAGGCCTTAGCTTGCCTAATCAAAATGATTCATTCCGCCTCCCCTCTCACTTCCTACCCAGTCGGTCCTCCCACATGAAAATAACGACACAAGATTCAGGAGTGAACCTGAGCATTTATTGTATATTTTTGAAAGTGGGTGGCTGGGTACCTGTGTTTTCTGACTGGGTGCTGGAATACTCATCAGTCGTTTTTGCATAGGTTTGGCCTGTGAGTGGAAAACAGTCCACTCTGATGGTTGAAAAAGCACAAAACCATGCAGAAATAGTGAAAGGCACAATAACCATGGATGTCCAATGCACCACGTTTTTTGTGTCTAAATATTTCATATCATTGCGGAGTTGTGTTCTTTTTGAGATGTGACATGGGCCAAAGGCCGAGTGTTGGTAAGCTGCCTTTATATCAGGGCACAATAAAAACATCAGAAACTCCCCAGACATTCATTGTTTTGTTTTGTTCTTGTCATTTAAAACATACTAGATTTAACTACTATACAGGAAAATACACACATATTCTATATGTTGTTATCATACATATACATCATTTGATTTCTTTAAATATAAACTGTCTCCTGGCCCAACAATTGTTTCTCCATCACATCGTATGACAACCACCCTTACCATACTGTATTCTACTCTGAACACAATTCCCAACACTTACACACCACATACTAAGCACATTTCCTTCTCACAGGACAACAGCATTTAGGGAAAACAAGTCAAAATAAAATGGACACATCCTGATTGTTGCATTTTACACGCATGCACATACACTCGCAATTTGTCACACGTAGATCTGAGATCTTATTAGAATTCAGTTGTGTGTCATTTCATGCCTACCCTGCACAACACGTACACATAAACGGGAAAAATCCTCATTTCATAAATTAGTATTTTTAAACAGTCTTTTTTTTTTAGGGTAATTGATGGGACAGACCAATGTTGGTATGTCGTTAACTCAATTCACTGTCAGCTCATTTGAAATATATTTTTGACGTCTCTATCCATCTCTGGCAGTAAATGAGTAGTAATGGCTTGAAATAATAGTTTTAAAAAATTGTTTTCAGTGATTATGAGAGGACAGCATCATCACTCAACACAGCAATACAGGTTGTATTACAGCCGTGAAAAAAAAATCTTCTTTAGGACTGGTGTGATTTTTATTGTGCTCCTCAGTAAGACGTGACTCAAAACAGGGGCAAAGATGCCACATGATAAATAGAAAAACGTTTCTGTTTCGAGAAGGAGCACCAAATACGACAAAAAGAAATTGTCTCAGCCCCTTTTTAACTCATTAGTGTGGAGGCTTTTACATCCAACCAAACACTATGAATTGTTCTGATAATATATACAGGCGTCCTGAAGGACTGTTAAGATGATTTCTTTTAAAGTGGAATAAAAAACAAAAAGGTCATAAAAGAAAACCACAACCACACAACTAAAATGTTGGACTCAAACAAAAACACAAAGAAAAACCATGATAGTGCAAACAAACATCCATGTCTCCAATAATATATAAACAGTTTACACTTCAGCACCATTGTTTAAAATTGTAATACATATTGTTAGGCTGAACCTCTAATTGGACAATGTTAGAGTTTGGTGTGCACACAAAAACATATAGAGGGTGTTGAAAACAAACAAAAATAAACTTTATTTAGGTTATTTTTCCTTAAAGCAGATGTTAACAGACCAAGTTTTCTACACAACAATATCTTCTCTTCCTGCCCCTTTATTTGAATACATTCTAATTGATATTACATTTGTAGGATATGAATTAGGGAGTGAACATTTTGAAACTTGCTGTTGATTGGACCAATTCATGGCTAATCTTTAGCTTTGAGTTAATCTTTCTTGGACAGCAAGAACAAAATAGCCGCTCGCTGAGGATGATTAAAAAAAATAGGTGGATATTTTGTTTTTTAATTTATACTCTACAAACATAATATTAATCAGAAATACATATCTGGACTAGGGGGAGCTAATTCCACAGATTATTCTTATAATGATTTTTTTGGGTTGACTTCTTTAAAAAAAATTTGAAAAAAAACGTTTATCAGGAGTAATTTAATTGAAAAGCAATAATAAATATATTATCACACTTTTTTTATTTCCTCAAAGAAAATCACGGCACACCTTGTGACCGGAGTGTACCGGGCGCATCGCTTCAGTCGCTAAATTGCTGCGTGCTTTCTGCAGACAGCAGATTTTAAAGTATGAACCTTGTCTCCAAGAACCGGTTGAAATTGGTGGAAGCGTAAATGGACTGCACAGTGAATAGAAAAAAATAAGGAGCTGTACCATCAATACAGCGTTCTTTCTACTTACTATATCCTGTCTTATCTTGTGACCCAATAATTCTGTTTGCATTCAAGAAAGTTTGAATAGTCACAGGGTGAATTATTGAAATTTTAAATGCTCAGTGATTGATGATCGGGTCACTTGATCCCTCACGTTATGCTGTTTTTCTTTTCACATTTTATGTACCAGCACTCTTAGGTCAGTTTTGCTCGTGTCCTCTCACCGTCTCAGAGTGAGACGTGAGAAATCGCACAATGTTTACAACACTACCGCTTAAAACTGCAAACTACATTTTTTTTTAAATCTACCGCTTTTTCAAATTCAAATAACAAGAGAAAATCTTGACTCGTGACTACTATTCTAATCTATGTATTTTAGATTAAGTTGCTCCAACAAGCACGTGTTGTTTTTAAAATATTCTCGAGACGGATTGAGTTTCGTGCCTAAAAAGAAAGTGTTCGATTAAATTGACCTTTTTTTAATGGCAAAAGGTTGGCATATATGAATTCAATTCCCGTGGTAAAATCATTTGCCATAATGTAAAGGGTTTCATCTTGCTTTTTATCCCACTATATCCGTCCTCATTTTTGTAGGAAATTACTGTCATTTGGATATACAATTCGTCGTGACGAAACAAATTAGTGAGGAAATAATAAGCGAATAATGTTATTCTTTGTTTCAGTGCCGTGAAGTTTCTATAATATTTTCTGTTCACTGAGAAGATTGCTCACTAATGTTACTCATGAAGTTATCAATATTGTAATTGAGCTCATATTCTTATCTAGAATTTTGCAAGGTTAATAAAACAGGTCTCGGAAAGGAGTCAAAAACATTTGACCTTTATCTATTTTTTAATGCTATCAAAGTAAAACCTTCAACTTTGTCATTTTTTTTACCTTAAACTCCTGAGAGTATTTTCTGGGGTACATATATACCTAAGCCGTGTTCTGATCTACCCTGAGAGCTCGGCAGAAAAATAAGAAGACTCCAATTCATCGGATATTAAAACAAACTTAAACAGATTATGCAGAAAAACAATCTTGAAATTTGACTGCACTCTTCAAATGCCCAGGGAAGAATCGATACCTTTCTGTTGCTAAGATCTAGTGGCAGAAGTTGCGCTTGCTAGGCTGGTGCAGAAAGGTGTGGCGTGCATGACTGGCATGGCGAGGAATCTGCTCCCTGGTGCGGTTTTGGCGTTGGATGCGGTTGCGGCTCAGGTGGCGCCTCTCCACACGAGCTTTGCTACGTTGGATTCTTGCCACTTGGGCCACTTTGGGCTGGACATACGGGCCAAAACTCACCCTGAACGGCCCAGGGGTGTGGGTGGCCGGGGCGGCGGCTGGTTCGGCTACTCTGCTGTGTGAAGGATAGCATGGGGAGGAGAAGAATTTGAATTGAAATTGTCATTATTGGCATTGATAACAACGTAATGAACAATATTGACAACGAGATAAGACATTTTACTCGAGGAAAAACGTAATGAAGACCAAAAGAGTGTCTGGAAAAATGGGCAGAAATATTTTCAATGTACTGCTTGTAGACTGGCCCAAGTTGTTAGTTCATACAAACAACTGTGCAAAAAATTACAAAATAAGCCAATAAGTAGGATATACCTAAACCCCATTTTTATATGTAGTTAAGATACATACATGCCAACCCTTTTGACATAAACCTACAATCTTTTATGTCCTTTCGAAGTACCGTATATTCCGAAAGATGAGCTGCTTTTTTGGGTACATTTTAAAACCTGTGCCTTTAACCAAGGTGCAGCGGATTCTTTTTTTGTATGGACGGAAAAACATTTTGCCCAGCAGCAGTCCTTCAAAGTACCAATAAAACGAATGAGTAGTTCGATTAAATAGTATGATTAATCACAACTTTTTTTTTGTAAATCAGTCACTTGTACTAACCCTCATCAACATGGATAATACTAGAAGAAAGGCATAAAATCCAGCATCTAAGTTGAAAGCGATCACTCTGGCAAGAGGGAAAACGGGCTGCCGCCGGGAAACTTGGTGTGAAAAAAATCCATCTCGAAAAAATGGGGTTTGAAGGTATTTTATTTAATATTACCTATGTATTACCGTTTTGCAGCCATGTAAGGCGCTAACCTGCTTATTGGGGGTATTAGGGGTTCAGTGTCTTACCCAAGGACACTTCGACATGTAACACGGATGAGCCGGGATTCGAACTGGGATCCCTTGATCCCAAGGCGGGCAGCATGGCGGCGCAGTGGTTAGCACTTGTGCGGCACAGTTCATGTCATGGGAACCTCCTTCGTGGGTTCAAATCCAGCTCCAGACTTCCTGTGCGGAGTTTGTATGTTCTCCCCGTGCTTGAGTGGGTTTCCTCCGGGCACTCCGGTTTCCTCCCACATTCCAAAAACATGCATTTCAGGTAAATTGGCCGGTCCAAATTGTCCCTAGGTGTGAATGAGCGAGTGAGTTGTCTGTCCCCGTGTGCCCTGCGATTGGCTGGCAACCAGTTCAGGGTGTCCCCTGCCCACTGCCTGATGATTGCTGGGATGGGCTCCAGCACCCCCGCGACCCTACTGAGGATAAGCGGTGTAGCTAATGAGATGAGATTACCTATGTACTCACGATATTTCTACTTTTCCCCCGCAAATCAAGTCTTAAATGTATACATCCGGACTGGACAGCAGAGCAAGATACCTTCTGTATCATCAAAGTCATTGTCAGGTCACTTCAATTTCATTTAATACTCAAAGACCTATGACAAGCGAATGCAATTTTGTCCGTTAACAAAAAAATCATTGCCAACAGCACAAAAACCACGTCTGTGTTGCAATATCGCTCTATTCTCCACAGTATGGTTGCGCTAGCAAAGTCGTTTAGAAATATAAGGCTCACATTTTACACACTGCAGCTTGTTTTGTTTTCGGTTGTCTCCGTCTTGAATGGTCACAGGATCCAACATAACGAGACGTAAACAACATGCCAAATTCCCCACGTGGTTCCAGCAGCTGTGTGTCGGGGTCAAGCCCGCAACTCAAAATCCAGAGCGACTTGGTATTTACGATCTTAAATATGAGCATGCGGCTTCTGATCTGTAGTTCAGAATTTAATGTACAGTAGTCTCTTTTTTGCAGGAAAGAGGACAGGAAGAAAAGGGTTTCGTGAGCGTCTCACCTCACGCTACTCGCCATGCTCACAATGCTCTCCTCGCCCACCACAGAGAGGTTACTGTTGGAGACCATGGATAGGTTGCCCGGCAAGACGTACACTGACATGCTGGGGTGCTCGATGAGCAGGTCCTCCATGGGGCTGGCCTCCGCCGTGGCTCCTTCTGCAGTGAAACAGGGGGGAGGGGTGACAAACCAGCTCTCATCCATGCATCCCCTCTCTGAGCCCGCCCTACTGCTGCCCCCGCTCCCAGATGGAGAAGCCGAATAGGAGGTAGAGGAGGCCGTGGACAGTCTGGTATTTCTTGACCGGGCAGAGTTCGATGGCTTTGGACTAGCAGTGGGGTCTGAGGGAAATTGTGGCCCTTTTGCCCGAACGTTGCGTGTCCTCCGTCGTTTGGTCGGTAGGCGGGAAATGGAAGTTTGGCATTCAATCCGTGTTTGAGCATCTTCCTGGTTTGAGTGGTTACTGTCTGGGTTTGGATGTGCAACGTTAAGCTGGGCTCGTGTCTCACCATCGACTTGCAGCATGCAACCGGACTCTTCTAAGTGCATGGTGCACGTGATATTGGTGACATGGGTGCCGTTAAGGTGGAGGTGAGAGAATTTGATTCAAATGTGGAAGGAGATTTTCAAAATGCCATGCAGGTCGAAAGGGTCAATTAATGGCCATCACATACGCACGTGCACACATACCAGTGTGAAGGGTGTAAGGGTATGTACAAAAAAATTGAAAAAGGGGGTGGAGAAGGGTGGGGGGGGGGGGGTAAGGAGACACAAAACATAAGAGTCATATCATTAATTGCGTTGACCGTCTTGGGTTTTGACTGTTCCTCCTATTTCTTCTTGTTTGGTTGGCTTCTGAATGCCCTTTCGGCCTGTACCTGATCAATTCCTGACTACTGCCCAACATGACCTTCATTTCACCTTACAAAGTTCAACGAAAAGGGGACAGCACTTTCAAACACAGATCGTTTTCATGTTATTGAACTCATTCACTCTAGACCACACTACTGAAAAATGAATACAATTCTTTGCCTCATAGGATGGAAATTTACCTTGTTTAAATTCTCTCTCATACATATATTATATCTCATCTCATCTCATTAGCTGCACCGCTTATCCTCAGTAGGGTCGCGGGGGTGCTGGAGCCCATCCCAGCAATCATCAGGCAGTGGGCAGGGGACACCCTGAACTGGTTGCCAGCCAATCGCAGGGCACACAGGGACAGACAACTCACTCGCACATTCACACCTAGGGACAATTTGGACCGGCCAATCCACCTTATATGCATGTCTTTGGAATGTGGGAGGAAACCGGAGTGCCCGGAGGAAACCCACGCAAGAACGGGGAGGACATACAAACTCCGCACAGGAAGTCTGGTAGCTGGATTTGAACCCACACAGGAGGTTCCCAAGACCTTATCTTATATATAATATATAGGGCAGCACGGCGGGGGCAGTGGTTAGCGCGTGTGCGGCACAGTTCTGAGGTCATGGGTTCCAGCACCCCCGCGACCCTACTGAGGATAAGCGGTACAGATAATGGATGGATGGATATATATACACTGGTATATACATATATATTACATATAGTAAATTAAAAGTAAATTCTAGTGAAATAAGAATTCAAAATGGTCAGATTTCTGATTATTATTCTGATCATCAATCTCATTACACAGCTAAAAAATCCTTACCCACATCGACAGAAACATTCTCATTCAGGAGATAAAATATTCCCTATAATAATGCAAGATTATATTTACATATTTCACTTATTTCTGTAGAAAAATACTTTAAAAAAAACAGTTTACAACGGGTTCATGTTTATCTTGTACTGTGCTAGATTAAAAAGCAACAAGTGTTTACCACTAGAAGGCGCTAAATAATATGCTGTACTCTGTCCCCAATTTATTTATTGGTTGTCGATGTTTTTTTTGTTCTGTACCTAAAGAAAAAAAACCATAAACAAAAATCAAAATTGTCAAGGAGACAGTATATCATTCAGCGCCCCCTAGTGTTAAAAAAATATCCATTAAAAAAACTATATTGACTTCAAAAGGAGCAAAAATATATGAATTACGTTCTTAACTTTCATTTAAAAAAAATACTTGTAGCTCTCGAAATTTGCATAACATGAGCTTCACTTAAAGGGGTCTTGCTGCTACAGGTACCCAAAAATCTTGCAAAAGACTGGGCAAAATATCAGTAGAAAAATTGTGAAGTTTGGTTATTTTGATTCTTTGTCAATTGTACACAATACAGCTACATCTATTGGTCAAATAATACATGATATCAATTTAAATCACAATCCAATGAGCAAATATTTTTTTCATTTGGACTTTTGAGCAGTATGCTCCTTACTGGGAATAGCATTCGCTACCCAAAAATCTTGTGGCAGATAAAAAAAAACTTTTACTCATTTTGAGTCTTTGTAGTTTGTATTATTCCTTGTGCTTTTCTAGCACTTGTTTTTAGATACACTACACAACCAGTGACATATTGTGGTCAAATATTAGACACTGTCACCTTAAGACAGATGAAAGATCATTTTGACTAATTTAAGTATCATTTTTCTCCCCTTTAAAAATAGCTCAATTGAGCAAAGGTATTTTTCATCTGCCGTATTATACATTTCCCTCCTTTCAAGATTATGTAATGTTTTACGAGAAAAAAAGTAAAGACATTTATCATTGGTTTCATGAGTAAAAGAAACTATTTACTGAATATATTTTTTGTTCAATAAAAGTTTATTCAAATGTGGTGTGTGTTACTTTTAAGTATTGAACTGGCTGACACCGTGTTCTGGCTGAAATTATTATTGCAGCTCCCTTTGTTGCGCATGCAAGTTTGAGAAATTATTTGTTAAGGTCAAATAAACTCTTCCCTTTTCATCTTTTTGAGGGTTTCGGTTGGCATTTGAACTGTATTTGAAAGAGTCCTTTTCTTACTTTCATCATCTTTAACGTATAGTAAAATAAAACTGCTAACGCGTGCGTGAAATCACTCTCCTCCCCCTCTATAGTAAAATAAAAGTGACACAGACATATGTCTGCCAAGTGACCTGAATGAGTTCACTCTCAAGCACTTTTAGCACATTCAAGCAAAAAACGTGACTCACCGGGCAGGTTGACGATCATCCATCCTTCCTCGTCAGCTTCCGTCACACAGGGATTGGGTCCCTTCAGCTCGGCCGCAACTTCTTCTACCTCTCCAAAAAGCAAGTTGCTCAGACGTTGAAACATGACCTCAACTTTTGGATGAGTGGCCAGAAAGAAAAAGCTGTAGCTGCCTTTAGATGATTTTCGTTTGGATGTAAGACTTGTTGCTGTTTTATTCGAGTTTGCTTCCACTCAGAGCCCTTTGCTGGATCTTGGATTGGAAAGTAAAGGATGGGCTTCGGTAGTGCAAATGTAAGGTATTACTTGGTTTGTCGCAAAGGCCTGAAAGAGAGTACAAAGATAACATTTTTATAATTGTTTTTTACTTGCAATACACAGTTTTGTGAAATGTTTAGCACTGTGTAAACTGAAAAAAGGCATGAGTCCAGTCCTAATGTGTCAAAGCAATGTAATCATGTATCCCAACAAGAGAGCGGGTACATGAAGTATGACAATGTCCATATTGGGACACTTAAAGTGTAAAGGTGGAGGACGACTACTCGCTGAGCACATAAAGGATTAGAAAAAAGGAAAAGTTGACGTTCAACACTCCAAGCCTTACTGTGCGAAAGTTTTGTTCAAACAGAAAAAAAGGTAAAATAATTGCATTCTCTGCTAAGATTTTCTTGTTTCACTAGCAGAAATAATTAGTATTTGTAAAAGAAAGATATACATAGTATAAGAAATAATACATTATATAGGCTAAAGGATTGTTCATATAAATGATTTTGCTCACTATAATAAGTAAAAATCTGATTGTCATAAAATAACATACATAATTGTTAAAAGGACAGTGCGCCTCCTAATGTTTTTTTTTTATAAATGTTTTGGAAATTAGCAAAAATGCATGATCATATAAACATGCATTTTTAAAGTACTCGTAGGTCGAGAGATTTGCATTTATTTTTCCTTTACACGAGCCTTTCCTAATGGGGGCTGACATAATTTTCCTGTCTTGCTGCTATGGATACCCAGAAAATCAAAAACCTCACAAAGGGTTGGACAAAAACATGACAAGGAAAATTGTGTGATACTGTCACTTTGAGTCCTCACACATCATTTCTTTTATTTTCATTTAAACTAAACAATAGTCAGTCCTCACAATATCGCGTTTATAAAATCAAGAAGAGAGTTTGTGGTTGTCAAAGTCAATTCATTTTCCTCATGCTGAGGTTGTGAGTGTTCTCTTTAATTTAGAACATGAAAATGCAAAATTTGTTTACATAGTAGACAACCTATTGTGTGCTTTTCGATGAAAATTGAGAGGCAGCTTTTCTTTTTCAACAACCGCCTACATTACAAATGAAGTGTCCTTTTTTTCCACGGAGAGGCGGGCCTTGTATCAGTAGGCGTGGTCTGAGTTTGAAAACAAGACGCAGTGACGTCACTGTGTCCTCATCCAGCAGCAGAAAAAGTGCTTTTCTATCCACGCAAAATTCTCGGCCATATTTGAAGCGACGCCAAACGAATTAGGTGATCCTGGACACCGATCGGTGTTAATAGGCTGAGTGTCGTTCCCGGGGCGAATATGGTTTATTATTCACAGAAGCTATTTCGTTGCTGGTTGCCTAAACGCAGCGAAGCTCGACGGCAACCAGACAGCTGGCGGAGGACTCTAGTGTGCATTTTGGTATTCAGGTTACAGATGAATTATCTTCGAAACCTTCCGGTCGAAGGGTCAAAGCAATGACAGTAGCTGATCGGCGACGATTACGTGAACAGGAAAAATATACAAAGGACATTGATGGAGAACGTTAACCTCTAATGTCCTCTTGGAAAACATCAACATCCGCCATCCGAGCATTTGGTGCTTGGAATGGGAATTCCGGCGCTTTTTAGAACCGGCTTTTCCGGCTCGGCTGCGAAAAAGAGCCGACTCTTTCAGCTCCCAAACGGCACTTAGCTACGCATACACATATGCTATTTTACGCACTTCATAGAGCGTTTTTTACGTTGCTTGTTCTTTGATAATATATCATCAAAAGCTTTAAAGAGACAAAGATGCAAAACACCTCCAATGGGTTAATTGGTATATTACCTATAATATAAATTTTAACATTCTGCACAAAACAAATTTAAATTTGAATCCATTATTCTTCTAAATTACAATAAAATGTTTTTTTCACTTAACAACGAACATCTAACTGATTTCAAATAGAAAAATTGTAAACTAAGCAACTTTAAAATTAAGCAACTCAGATTCAAGCAACAAAGGTTAGGTTCACACTGCAGGTTAAACATTTTTTTTTTTTTGCACAAACGAGACCCTTATCTGATCTGTTATCTGAAGTTTATCCAAACGGAACTTATCCACTTTTTTCACACCAGACCCACGCCGCTTCCATATGTGGTCCTAAATCCAAAACCTTTCCAATCATTTGGAATGCAACTGCTGTCCGAACAGTCAAGGTGCATTCATGCACGACATCGATACGCGGCAGACGTCACTACTCTGCGTTCAACCAAGCAGGAGGAAGCAGAGAAATAAAAAACGTCAAATTAAAACAAGGAGTTCACATATCATGGAAGATAAACACTTGTTCTATTTCTAACTCACGGAACAGCCAACATCGCATCAAGGTTATTCTTAATGCAATAGTATCCTCTTGTGGTAGTTGACAATGTTTACATACAAATGCCTACAAAGACAGCATTCAATGGGGAAGGGTGAGGTTTTGAATTTCATCAATAGTTGATGAAACAACGCTTCGCTGTTAACATCCATGAGTGCTTCCGCAAACATGAGTGCATTGCGTGTGAAACACATGCGCCCAACAGGACACATGGTGACATTTGTGTAGCATTCACACAGGTAGATCAAGTCGCATTTAGATGGGAATGTGAACGAAAGATCAAGTAAATATCTTGACTTCAGTGCAACGACAAATAAACTATGAAATACAAGAATGAACTTTACTTTTACAAATGCTAATCGTGAAACACAGTATCTCTGAAAAAAACACAGGAAATATGCATATGTACAAAAAAAACAAATGCCTGAAGAAAATGAATATTGACCAATAACAGGAGGGGGTGAAAAGCTTCTTGAAAGTAACCACGCCTTGAGTAGTGTAGAGCCAGCGACAGTCGATCACTTTTAAGAGCTGGCTCATAAAGCCGCTTCGTTCGCAAACGCCACTTCACGATTAAGTGCAGCTTGCACAACACGGCTGCAAAATACGAAGCAGTATCATCTTCCGAGCAAAGGGCTGCGAAAAACGCTTGATAGAACCCTTTATATCGTACACCACATCGACAGAATTAGATTGTGCAACTAGAAGGTGACGATACGCGATGGAATTTTAATGACATTTCAAGGATGTCCTTAGCAGAGGGGTCGAATAAAAACAAACAAACACAACTGTGAAAACTGCTTACCTGCCTTTGCAATATTGTTCAAGTTGTAAACAAGATCACACACACAGTAGGAACGACAATTCTTAAAGCATAGCTTTAAAATAGCCTTTGTAAGAGGTACTTAAAACACCAAGGTACAAAAATAAAAAGACTTTCTTCTTAGAAGAAGGGCTTCGTGTAATATATTACAACGATGTTTGGGATCAAAACATCTGCGGCTTTCCTATCGTTTTCCTCTTGTGTTTATTGCTGCCTCCAGCTGATCCTCAGATCAGTATGTAGAACGTACAAAACAGCTGATTGTGAGATCACAATACATAGGGTCACGCCTTCGCTCCGCCCACATGGAGCCATTCGGCCAATCAGAATCGGACACAAGCCACAAGCTGCAGCTGTGAGAAACACAAGAGGCGGGGCGTGGGCCCCGGAGATTTGGGCTTAGTGGCTGATCACCAATCAGCCTTTGTGCTCGACGCAGCTTCTGTAATACAATATTGGGGGATGGTAAACTGATTCAAAGTCAGTAGATGCACTCTCAGCTACGAAAACCCGCGAGGGACAAAATTTAGTTCGCACTCGCATTCGCTTTCTGTGACATAATCAAGGCAATTGTCATAACAGAGTAAACGCTTTCACACATGACTAAAATCCATCACTCTTGTTCATATAAGAACATTATTTAGGACTATCACTCGATACAATTAACTCATTCAATCCCAAATGTTTTGTCAAATTTTGCCATTTTGACTCATTTTTGAAGGCATACAGAAAATCTGTTCTGTAGCTATATACAATGCCGGATTGACTAATCAAGAACAACGGAAGGGTTGAGTTTAGGCTGGCTGGATGAGAAAAATATTTTGAACATATGTCTGTCACTATCTAACCTTACTCGTGCATTAAATCTTTAGTCAGCAATCTGACCACATTCAGTGCAACAGATGAGGTGTGTTTTACCATCTGGAGGAATTTTCTCATCCGAAATTTTTAGTTAGTTTGGACCACCACCACTCTTCTTTTCTATAACGGTAAAATGAACACAGTAAACCACAACTGATATGAGTCAGGTATGATGGAGGGCAGAAAGGTGCTAGTTGAACCCAAAAAGCCAGGAAAAAAAAGAAACATGTTAAAAGTAGGACTTTTATAATTCATTTCATTCAAGTCAAGTCATTTTTATTTGTATAGCCCTTAATCAGAAAGAGTCTCATCTTGCACTTTTTGCCCGTGTGTTTCCGGTTGTGTGTTTAACTGCATGTTTTCAGAATTTCGCAGTAAATTGCCTTTACCTGGTAGCTTCTGTCATGATTACTGATGTGAGTACTTTGCATAAAATAATAAAATAATGTTTGGATTTTCCCCCAATTATTCTGTATATACAAGACAAATTATCTCACAAGTGACAATCAGTAGTGTGTTAAAAAAAATCAGTGTGGGAAAGTGTTTCAACAAGTGTGTATAACTGTAACACACCACATTTGTAACTGTTTATTAAAGCATAATACCACTCTAGAAGTCTGAGTATTACATTTCGAATCCATTGTACAATAGTTGGCATCCCAAAATGATAATAAAAAAGAAGAGAACAACTTTATGATCATTTTTGAAAAATCCCGTAAGCGAGGGGTCTCAAACACATAACACGATGGCCAGTTGGGGCCCACGGCACGATGTTGTTTGGCCCCGGCCTTCATTTGTACTTTAAATGTGAGAGTTTGATATGAATGAGCCCTACCTCTGGTAGAAGCTAGTCACCGCTCTTGAACTGAAGCTTAAAGACAGAGGCACCTTGCACGTAACTTTCAGTGACTTTTGCCTTTGAGACAAGTGCGTTACACATGCTTCACCTGACTGAGCGTGGTTATATAACACATCTTGGCTGTATTTGTTTCTGTTGTGTTGTCATAAGTAACCAACTATTTTGAAAGAAGCAGTGCTCAAAACATTTTGTGTTCAGAAAATTACAGGTTAAAGACTGGTAATACACACATTAGAATCAGAAGTATAATAATTAAATTCTTCTACTCAGATATCAGAGTTTAGAGTGTATTTGCTGTATTGTTTTCTTGATTATTGATTGATAATCCCCCTCCTCTCTGGCCCGGCCCCCAATAAAATTGAGATTGAGACCGCTGCTGTAAAATTCCCTCCCCCTCAGCCTACTGCTACCCCCATCCCCCTAAATTCTTCATAAAATCTTGTTTTTTTTAGCGTATTTTGTGTTGAAAGGCAATCCAACCTTACTAAGACCCTATCTTAGCCGGTCCCCAAGAAAATTGAGATTGCGACCACTGCTGTAAAGAGAGCCAATTCCCTCCCCCTCAACCTACTGCTGCTCTCTCCCACTTGGTGGCCACTTGGTAGGACGGATTTCTACTCCTGACCCTACATCAGACAGCCAATCAGAAGGGCAGTCTCTAAATGCAGCATTTCAGTAACCAGTAAAGAGCAAGGAGCTTTTTCAACAAACCCTGCTGTTAACTTTGACCCCTTTGCGGTCACTGGACAGTAGAAACACTTGGGAATCCATTCTTTCGATCAATTTAGCACTGAATGTTCCGATTTTTAAAACTTCTTTCAATTTTTGGGATTGTTTTACACAATATAAACCTCTGCCCCCAGGACCCAATTGCGTAACGTTTTCCACAAGTTTTGTTGAAAGAAAGAGGAGGGGCTGCGCCCACAATTCAGTGTTCGCTGAACGCTGGAAGCAAGTCGCTTTCGCACTCGGATTGTGATCCGAACATAGAAGTGGATCTTCCGTAGCGAGCGAGATGGCAGTGTCAGGGACGGAAAAACTGGTCGGTAGCCGGAACTGGGAGAGCAAAAACGCGGTCGGGGTTGGAAACAAGTTGTAAGCCAGGACGGGAGAGTAGACATAGTCGGGATCAAAAATAGGTTGTAAGCCGGGACGGAAAAGCAGACGTGGTCGGGATCAAAACAGGTCGTAGCCGGAGACGAACGGGAGCAAAAACAGGACAGGTGGGAGTCAGGGTAAAAAAAAAGGCTTGCCTTGTATAAACAGATGTTCGCAGACGGACTGACAACAGGAGATTGACAGGACTGGGTTTAAATAGGGACAGGGAGCCAATCAGAACCTGCAGCGGTTGGTGCCAAATGAGCGGACACAGGTGATTCACATCGGTAATCATGACATCGACAACGTACATAACATTGTTTCCAAGAAGATTATGTGGCAGCTCAGGAGAAACGTGTTAAAAAAATTAACAAATGAAAAAAGAAAATGCTAGGATAATAAGTAGGCAAATTTATTTTTGCAAGGTAGTAGTTGGAGAAAGGTCTGGGTTATAAATACTTTAGAACAATACTGCAATGAAAAGTAGTGAAATCATGTTAGGAGCAACATGATTTTGAAATAAGCCTAGAAATAAAATGAAAACATTAAATAATAATTACATACCTGTAAATCTCAGACAATAAATGATTGCACTCCCCTTTTTAAGCAATAATAAACCTTGGAAACACAACACGGCACCTATTTACTCATAGCAAGGCAGACTGTATAGCATACCAGAAGAATATTACTAATCTACGATGATGCTGTCTTCTGCTACTAGTGACCGAGACCATCCGTATTAGAACCAGAATGGGCAAAACAAGATCAGTCTAACAAAACCGAGTTTTTAAAGTAAAATTAAAAAAAAAAAAAAAATATATATATATATATATATATAGGACAACAATTGTGATACGGCATATACAATGTGAAATGAAAAACGTATAAAATATGGGGAAAACGTATACGTCCATACGTTTTTGTCTATACATAGGAAAGATACTCTTTTTACAGTTAGTACTCTTGTTTATGATGGTGATGGCCCCGGGGAAGAAACTGCCTCTGAGTTATGTTACTTTCTTGTTTTAAGGGACCTGTAGCATCTGACAGGGCAGCAGAGGTGCTGGCAGAGGTTATCGCGGTTGACGATATTCTAACCATTTTTTGTCCTTCTTGGTGACAGATTGCTTAAGATAAATGGCTCAATTGGGTGAGATTAATAACAAAATAGCTTACAGTTATTAGAAAATTGCTTATGGTTATTGTAAAGCAGGCATGTCAAACTCAGTTTGGCTTGGGGGGGCGGATCTAGACTTTATGTTCTCGGGTGGGCCGGATTAGTAAAAAATGTCAACACCAAATTTTAAGCACTAAGAACAAAATGTTTATTCACAAACAATGGAAAAAATGATTTTCATGTTTGGCATTGTATATGTTGACAATCTATTTATTTGAACAGTTGAGTAAATGCAGCTTTACATGTGAGCCAACCAGGGTTGGGTAGGGTTACTTTAACTGGATTACTGGATTACTTTTGGATTACTCCAATACCAAATATGCTAATAAAAGACAAAATAAACTAAATATGAATACAATTATTAAATTTTGTGCAGGCTTGGGGAGTAACGGAATACAAGGAACGGCAAAAATGATGTTGGCAAGCTGTTTGGATTTATTTTCATTTTGTTTCTGTCGCATTTTATGATAGTTTTGCCGGAGATCAAGGAGATCAAAGCCAGGAGAGAAAGCTTAACACGTGTTGTGAGTCATAATATTATTCACACGATCATCGTATTCTGGAAGCAAGCACTGCTCTCTTTCTCAATAAAACCGAGTAAAAACGAACGCTATTGGGTCCTGTCTCCGTTTCTGGCTTGTGACAAAATGATACACGAGAACAGTGGAATGCTGTTATCTGAACTTTTTTATGTCAAATTAGATTTAGCCAACCTCACCCAGACTCTAGCTCCAGTTGTTCGAAGTAAATTGAGTTTGAGGCCCATGCCTTACAGCCTTGTTCTGTACTCACCAGCCCAGAATCTCATCTCATCTCATTAGCTGCACCGCTTATCCTCAGTAAGGTCGCGGGGGTGCTGGAGCCCATCCCAGTAATCATCGGGCAGTGGGCAGGGGACCCCCTGAACTGGTTGCCAGCCAATCGGAGGGCACACAGGGACAGACAACTCGCGCGCCCATTCACACCTAGGGACAATTTTGACCGGCCAATCCACCTGAAATGCATGTCTTTGGAATGTGGGAGGAAACCGTAGTGCCCAAAGGAAACCTACGCAAGCACGGGGAGAACATACAAACCCCGCACAGGAAGCAGAGCTGGATTTGAACCCACACAGGAGGTTCCCAAGACCTTAGAATTGTGCCGCACACGCGCTAACCACTGCGCCGCCGTGCTCCAGCCCAGAATATTCGGTTTTATTTATTTTATTTGTTTTATTGTAATAAAGACCTCCAACTGCTCGTTTCAGCACTTGTTTTTACCTGTCTCGTCTCATGTCACAAATGTTAACTTGAACATGCGGAGTAAGAAAACGTCTTTTCTCCTTCAAAAGACGATATATGTCCAAAGTCTCATATTATACATAACATTGGGGATATGTCCAATTATGTAGTATTTTTGTGCCATTTAATTGTAAAATGTCTCTTTTTTTCCCGCCATGTCCGCGTCGGTTTCTTCTGGGCGCTCCGGTTTCCTCCCACATATCAAAAACATGCATGTCAGGTGGATTGGCGGGTCCAAATTGTACTTAGATTTAAGTGAGTATGTGAATGGTTTTATGTCTCCGTATGCCCTGCGACTGGCTGGCAACCAATTCAGGGTGTCCCCTGTCCACTGCCTGAAGATAGCTGGGTTGGGCTCCAGCACCCCCATGACCCTACTAAGGATAAGTGGTGCAGAAAATGAATGGACTCGGGCTAAATTCTTTCATCAGGATCTTAAATATGCAAGTAATAACACCTGGGCCTGTGTGTTTATGTTGCAAAGTGGAACCAAATGAGCCGCACCCAGATAAATTGTGTCTACAATCACCTGATTTCCATTCCAACGTCTCAAAAGCAGATTTTTTTTGGTCTGCAAGCCCTTGCCACGCCTTTATCTGTGTGCCGCCAGATGATGGCAAAGGTATCCTGCACTGCTGGAGCTCTGCTCGGGCAAGACGATAAAAGGTTTCGGTCTGCACAATTGCTAGGAAACTCACGCTCAACCTCAAACAAACATCTCAAAGATTGTTACGCTTGTCCATCAGCCTTATGTTTTTCCTCAAATTGTTATACGAGCAATGGAGTATTGCACAATAAAAATGAGTAGTTGGGCTCTGAAAGACAAAGGCTTAGCATTGCCAGAATCCCCACAGTTTTTCTGAGCCGGATGAAGAAATAGGTGAAAGTTCAGGGCTTTTATCCCGCCCGCCCACATATTGATGGTCATGAATGTGACACGCCGTTTTACCGGCACAACAGCCCTTGGCCCTGTCGACATAACCAACTGCTTCAAAATGGAAACTGTTCGTAGGGTCTGGTTAACAGTGTTGGACACGTTATTGAAAAGGACTAACCAGTTACAGTTACCGGATACTTCATATATGAAGAAATTCAGTAACCGATGTAACAGATATTAAAATGAAACAGGAATATTTTTCAATAGAACTATTTGGCAGATCAATTGTTAGTTAGCTAGTTAGGTAATTAATATATTTATGAAAGTATGTATGCATTCGTTTCTTATATATTAATTAACAAAATTATTGACAAATCTGAAGTGTAAAAATGCAATTTATGTTGGGAAAGAAACAAACAGGTAATGGTATTTTTTTTAAATGTATTGATTGGCGAGTACCAATACCAGTTATTGTTTTTCTTGCAACTCCCAGCCATATTTCGAATATCCGTGACCTTGATCAGTAACAGCTGCCCTCTATCCAGCTGCTTTTTTAAGAACAATGAAGTAAAAAAGATTACGATATTTCCATTAATTTAATATAATACCATGGGGAAAAGTGGGCTTTAAAGGTATTTTTGTAAAAATATCAGCCTTTTTTAAAAAAGAAAGGACATTTTTATTGGCTGGTGCCTGTTTTTGACAGCTCAAGAGTGAGGCATCATATTGTTATTGATATTAAGAAAATGTGCTATGTAATAATCTAAATTACAGTCAATTTGCGTTTCTTAAAATGTTCATTTGAACTAATGACCTGATTTAGAATTTAGTGAATTGAAATTAACATGTTATGGACCAACAAAATGACATATTAAGGAAATCTCAAAATAATTGTTGCAGCCCTAAATGTTAATGCGTGTCTTTTTTCCTGGCTTTTGTTCATCCCTTCCTGAATTGCCTAACAATCAAAATCAGTTCTAGTGTACTTCATAAACAGTCCATTTGGAAACATGCCAATACAAAAAAAGCACCGTGTCCCCCTTGCAAGCTGCAAGCATGTTATGTAACAAAAGATGCCAGGAACTGAGCAGCACTCTGTGTTCACTTGACCTAGGAGACCTTGTCTTGAGTTTTGATTTCCAGCGTCTTATTTTTGGTGCCTGTCGCTCGCTCTCCGCTTTGTGCGCCTGTGTGCTGCATCATTGGCGACTGTTTGCATATGATAAGAACGAGGCAAATGTGGCCGGCTTGATGAGATGTGAAGTGCTATATCAGGGGCTGCGTGCGACACCGTTTTGAATGTAGCTAGGAAAACCATTTGAATACTGAAGCAACATACACTGGATACAAAAAGTCTACACTTCACTTTTTTTCAACAATTGGATGACATTTCCCTATTTCACGATTGAAAAAGGCCCCAGTTTTAGCTAGAAAATAATTCATGATTAGAACTGTCTTAATTATCACTAACATGGCTGAACATGTAGGCAGCTCGGCGGCGCAGTGGTTAGC
Organism: Urocampus carinirostris; assembly: GCF_059441175.1. Classification (NCBI taxonomy): domain Eukaryota; kingdom Metazoa; phylum Chordata; class Actinopteri; order Syngnathiformes; family Syngnathidae; genus Urocampus; species Urocampus carinirostris. Next base: position 57,748,544 of record NC_142351.1, on the reverse strand, counting down.
GCGTGTGCATCACAGTTCTGAGGTCATCAGATCAAACCTCCTGTGTGGGCTTGTGTGGGATTCCTCTGGGCACTCCGGTTTCCTCCCACATTCCAAAAACATGCATGTCAGGTTAATTGGCCGGTTCAAATTGTGCCTTGGTGTGAATGAGCTAGTGAGTTGTCTGTCTCTGTGGAAATTTCCTCTCCACAAGGGCTATTTGTTTAAACTGGTTCTAAAATGAATTGAGATCATTCAAGGCCACTTTCTTAATATAGAATAAAATGCAACCGAAACCATGTTAAAGCTGACTACAAATGACTGAATAAATCAATAAGTTAAAAAAACAATCAGCACAGTGGTTAGCGCGTGTGCGGCACAGTTCAGAGGTCATGAGATCGAACCTTCTTGTGTGGAGTTTGCATGTTCTCCCCGTGCTTGTGTGGGTTTCCACCGGGCACTCCGGTTTCCTCCCACATTCCAAAAACATGCATGTCAGGTTAATTGGCCGGTTCAAATTGTGCCTTGGTGTGAATGAGCTAGTGAGTTGTCTGTCTCCGTCTGCCCTGCGACTGGCTGGCAACCAGTTCAGGGTGTCCCCTGCCCACTGCCCAAGGATAGCTGGGATGGGCTCCAGCAACCCCGCGGCCCTACTGAGGATAAGTGGTACAGATAATGGATGGATACATATAATATATGTAAATTTTAGTTGTTTTGCGTCCATTTTTGTCTTTTTTTGTTTATGACTGTGTTCCTTGAAATTTTTACATCCGTTTTTTGTCTGTTTCTGGTTTGGAAATTGTCAGGTTGATTTTGTTTGGACATGTCATTTGTTATTTTGTTTTGTTAATAAATACCATCCTTATTTTGAGCACCCCAGCAGTGTTTGAAATAACGTCTGCCCGGACGCCCGGGGCGTGCATCTTTAACGTGGCCGACAACTTTTTGAAAGAAAAAAAAAACTATTTTTTTCAAATCAAACGTTTTCTTTATTCCGATTTCGAAACATTCGATCAGATTGTAAATTTCGATTCGTTTGGCAATTTGCATACTTGGCAGACGATCAGAAGCCTGCATCAAATTAACTTCGTGCTTCCGGACTTTCCGGAGCGTTATAAGGTCGTGCATTTGCATATCATTTTCCAAAGTAGACGCACAGAGAACACAAGAAAAATGGATAAGTGGTTAGGAATCAAGCCAAAACCTCAGCCCCAGAAGAAAGATTTAAAAGAAGCTGACAAAATTAATGACGCTACAAAACGTAAACGGACATTAAAAGCATCGTGGAAAGAGGAGTTCACGTGGCTTGTAGCAGACGACGGAACGCAAACATTGCATGAATAAAAGGTGAGTAAATGCAGGTATATACTGATGGCAGATGGAAAACGGCGATGTCATATATATGCAATGAATGTTATAAGTAGATTTATAATAAACCTAATTTTAATGTGTTGTTTTGTTATACATTCTGATTATCATTCCTTAATACTTTGCAACAATGTTTTTTTTTCGCGATTAGTCGTCTTATTGTGTTTCAAGTTGTGAAAAATGGGGCAGGCAACTTTATGGTTGGGTGTCCGGTAACTTTTTGTCATGAGTTTCAGACACTGACCCCAGCCCTCAGTTCCCCTCTCTTGGGTCCCCTTGTTTGAACCTAAGAAGAAGTCATTTTTGTTTTAATGACCTGACGCTTGGCTTTCACGACTTGTTTAATTGTTCTTACCACTGCCAAATGCTCAATAAAATCTGGCACAAAAGATGCATATTTTACAATGTCATGGATTTTACACCCGAATTTTGTTCCCGGTGACGTTTAGCTGTTTGTTTACAAAGGTTATCCTTAACTGCACTTTGAGGTCCTGAGATAACCCATAAATACACATAATACCCAGCCAGCACAGACTCCACTTGATAGCTTCCTGACCTCCATCCAAATTACACAAGCCAGCTGACAGACGACAAAAACGCCCCTCCTGTATCCCGGGAGATTCCCTTTCGCAATCCACTTTCCAGACAGAAGAACAGGAAAGGGAACGTGTCAACTTCTCCAACTTTTCTCTCCTTTCTCTCTTTATATTACATTGTAGCTCTTCCAAAGCCTCCATGCATTTAGTCCCTTCGAGGCCTTGAAAGTGTCCTTGGGAAGGAAGCTTCTTATCATTTCAAATTTGGTTAAGGCAAAAAAGAGAAAGCAATATGTTTTGCTTGCAACATTCAAAACAAGATATCTCATATATTCAGCGTTTTTACAAACATTCTGCAAGAACAACATTAAAAGAACACTGTGTTATATTTTACCATTAGATGTTGCTGTAGTCGTGTAATGCAACTGAAAACCATAGCTGTCGAGTTATACGTTTCCCCGTTTTATATACGGTTATCGAGCATTTTTGTGTGACGTTACATGGCAGTCGGCCATACTTGGGGGTCCCACAGACTCGATTTGATGGCATCATGGGTCTACGCTACCTTAGTTGGATGTTTAAATGAAAGAGAAATGTGTCAGGCGTTGTTTTTTAAATCAAATGGCAGAGAGCAGTAATGGAGCGGCTCCCGGCTATTCGGTAGGACGTCTTGGCATGTTAGAACGTTTCGGGCAGAACACTGGTTACACCCAACCAGGATGGCCGCCACTACTTGAGTTGCCCGGATGTTGTCACGTGATCAGGAACTGTCAATAAAGGGAATTGCAATTAAAAAAAGGAAAACAATTTTCTTGGGTTGACAGGTATGAAAAACGAATGTACTTTTTCAACGCAATTTGTTGGCCTTGGCTTAACAAGGATTTTGGCCTTTGGGGTACACCTACCAACAAGACGGTGATAAATATATCAGGTCCCGCTAGATGTAAATTTCCAGACGTACGTCTACTCACGTTTACATGAATAAATATATATATATATATATATATATATATATATATATATATATATATATATATATATATATATATATATATATATATATATATATATATATATATATATATATATATATATATATATATATATATATATATATATATATATATATATATATATATATATATATATATATATATATATATACACATGAATTAATATATGTATACCATCTTGTGTAGACGTGTGACGGAACTAAAAAAACAGTAATACGTCCTTTCGATCGCAGACGGGGATGTAGCTCAGTGGTAGAGCGCATGCTTTGCATGTATGAGGCCCCGGGTTCGATCCCCGGCATCTCCAAAGTTCTTTTATTTACTCCAAAGGCCTTTTATTTAACACATGGTGTTTCAGTCGATAGGATTCTTATTCTTAACAGTGCCCCAAGTACTAACTATTTACAATACTATATTCCACTTTTGATTTATCATAGTTGGAGAGCAGTTAGACAACAAAACGCAATATGTTAGTTAATAACCAATTCAAGAAACTGTCGAAAGTGTTTCAAAAACATATTGCTCTTAAAGCACGCTTGTTTTATATTAGTATTTTATTTTTACATGACAAATGTAGTTTGTTTATGATTTAAATTAAGGGTATAGTACTTCAACGATTGTTCATCTGTCGTTGGCTGCCCTCTAGTGTTTTTTTCAAAAGTGTTTAGGATTCCGCAGTTCCCCTTTTAAACACTCGATGACGCCAGATAGCTAGTCATCAAACTAGGGAGGGCTCCTAATGAAATAATTTGATACTCTTAAATACATTTCTAATGGGCAGCACGGCGGCGCAGTGGTTAGCGCGTGTGCGGCACAGTTCTGAGGTCGTGGGAACCTCCTGCGTGGGTTCAAATCCAGCTCCCGGCCTTACTGTGCGGAGTTTGTATGTTCTCCCCGTGCTTGCGTGGGTTTCCTCCGGGCACTCCGGTTTCCTCCCACATTCCAAAGACATGCATTTCAGGTGAATTGGCCGGTCCAAATTGTCCCTAGGTGTGACTGAGCGAGTAAGTTGTCTGTCCCCGTGTGCCCTGCGATTGGCCGGCAACCAGTTCAGGGTGTCCCCTGCCCACTGCCCGATGATTGCTGGGATGGGCTCCAGCACCCCCGCGACCCTACTGAGGATAAGCGGTGCAGCTGATGATGAATACATTTCTAAATAATATAAGCTTTGGCATACCAATCTGAAGTATTTAATTTCAAGCAGAAAAGCACAAGTAATTGTTTTAAAAGTTGGCATTTATCGATTATTCCAAAACGCAATTTCAGGTTACAAAACAGCATTTCAAACTGTATTTGCAATTTTAAAATTGTTTTTCAAACTATGCTTCTGATTCCCACAAGCGCCTCCAGAAATTTTCGTTGCGGTGGCTGAATGAAGACACTTGAATTTTAGGTGGTAAACTAAGTGTAAAATAATTTACTGACATTAATTTGGGATTAGGGATCTTTATTTATCAAAGGTGGTGTTAGTAACTTAAAAATATTTTACTTGCTGACCACATCTCCTGGCTTAAATCATCAGTGCAGTTTATTTTGTTGCACATGCAAGTGTGAGAAATTTCTAGTCTCATTTGAATACTTTCGTTTTGGGGGTTTGAATTGGCATTTGGACTGTTTTTGAAACGGTCCTTTTCTTACTTTCTCATTTTTCATCGTACAACTAAAGAAACCACAAATACTCCCACAAATCCCTCAGGCTCCTTTCCTTTAGCGTAAAGCGCTTTGTTGCCGGAACACAGATGATAAAATTAAGATAAATGTAGATAGGCGCAGTTAAAAAAATAAATAAAATAAATAAATATATATATATATATATATATATATATATATATATATATATATATATATATATATATATATATATATATATATATATATATATATATATATATATATATATATAATAAATAAAGCAAATATCTATTTTAAACTCTTATTGGGAAAGCCACAAACTACGCACCTACCTGAGGGTGGCTGGTAAATTTGAAGGAGTAGTCGTGTACAATGCTAGATGGCATTGTTCAAGATACAACTCAAACTCTGGTAGAGACAGTTTGTATTAATTAGTGCTCCAAAAACTGAATTGAAAAAAAAAAAAACCTCCATTGATATAAATAATAAGCAAAAATACATTAACTTTTCAAGAATGATTTTAAAAAGCAGTGGTTCTCAAATAGTGGGGCGGGCCCATTTTAGAAAATAGTTGTGAAGCACTGACGTATAGGGACCTAAAATAATTGTCCACCATCTTGCTGGTACGGGTAACCCAAAAAAACAAAAAATCTTGCGAAATGCCTGGCAAAAAATTAAAAGAATAATGGCACGGTTTGGTCACTTGGAGTCTACATAGTTTGTATTCTTTCTTACACTTTTTGCACTCATTTCAGTTGCAATACACAACACATAGACATCTAGTAGTCCATTAATACACACAGTACTGTTAAAATCAGGGTATTACACATCGATTGGAATTTCAAATTGGTGTGTTGATTACGGTTTAGGGCAGGGGTCCCCAATCATTTTCCTGTGAGGGCCATACAGCTTTTCCGTTCTCTGGTGTAAAACTGTGAGTTGTGTGTGATTCCAGGGATGCTTAAATGTAAACATGTATTGTTTTCCAGAAAACCACCATCAAATAACTATTCTGAATTCTTCAGAGAACGAAAGTCAGAAAATAAAAAATAACATTATCAAGGATTTAAATAAGAATCAAATAACACTTCACAGAAAAAGTCCATGGAATAGAAACATTCTATGGATAGGTACAAGATCACTTTAGTCGTCAGAGCTCTGAAGCACCAGGGGCATACATACAGTAGATGACTTGCAAAAAAAGCAGTTGATTTGATATCATTATCACTCTATTTTGAGTCATGTTACCAGGGACAAATGTTTATTTGGTTGTGCATTTCACACATTGCAATGACAATAAATTTTATTCCAAGCTTTGTAAGTGAGTGACAACATAATGTAAGTTCTTCTCTGTTGGCATGACTAAAGATAGTGTGATACTAAGGAAAATTCCAATACCTTTTCACATGTCCTCTGTATCACTGGTAGTTGAGTGGTGAGAGTTTGGTGCTCTTACCACTGAAACCTGGGTTTAAAGCCCGTCACAAACAAACATAAGCAGCCAAACTTTGAGTTCTTATTAAGGTAACAAAAAAACCATGTCGAAATGTTTTCTGATATTGTTTAGGGGTGCCGGACAAAATGTGGAGGCGGTTGTAGTTTGGGGAAGGTTTTCAAGAAGAGTTGATGGTTTTAAATAGAAGAAAACAATGAATTTCTAACTTTTAAATTAATGTATGTTTATATTTGAAAACGTGGATTAAGATCCATCACTCCTGTATCATACTAAATGTATTTAAAAGCATAAGATATGCGTTATTCTGGGGGTTGGAATAATAAATAACGGCATATCCATTTATATTCAGGTCTTTTTGCAATGTTTCAACAATTTTGTTTTCTTTTCCAATTTGTTAAGTCAGTCTAGGCTTCAGCAGCACCATTTTGATTACATACATTCACCCCTATTCGAGTGTAAATAGAATAGATTGAGGGAGCGCGCAGACTTCTTCGGGTGAGAACTAGAACCTTATCTTCCTCCATTGCCCGGCGACATACAAATGCAAAAACAACAAACAGCACAACCTTGTAGATCGCATCTATAATAAGAGGCCTTGGCAACCTTTCAGATTCATTGGGGCGTCTGCATAACGAAGGAAGCCCAACCACCAAGTTGTCAAATGGAAATGCGGCCGTTGTCCGAACGGCCCGAATGTGTTGAATGTCGACCATGCGTTTGAGGATTAAAAGCTTTGACATGCAAAATTGGACTTTGCCACCTGCACGCAAAACACTTGACTCAAGGTGCGATGGCTTTTTATTTCAGCAGAACGTATGGCTTCTAATGGAGGCCTCTCGAATGAAGGGCGAAAATATTTAGGGAAGGTTTCGATTGCTGGATCGCTTGAAATGTATTTTTTCCTTTTTATGACCTTACCAGGTCTATCTATTATCTGCACCACTTTTCCTCCGTAGGGTCCTGCAGTGCTGGAGCCCATCCCAGGACACCCTGAACTGGTTTCCATTCACAGGTCACACAGAGACAACTCACTTGCTCATTTACACCTAGGGACAATTTGGACTGAACAATTAACCTGATGTGGATGTCTTCTGAATGTAGGGGGAAATTGGACTTCCTGGAGGAAACCCACGTAAGCCCGGAAAGAACATGCAAACTCACCACTGGGAGGCTGGTAGGTGGATTTGAACCATGACCTCAGAACTGTGCCGCAGACGTGCTAACCATTCAGCTGCCGTGCCGACCGTCAACTAAACCATTGAACATAAAAGATTATGTGAAGTATGAATTACACTTCAACTGTTTTTTAATCATTGAACATTTTAAAAAGCATTCATGTGACTTTTTTTGAAAGTGAACATTGTTCAAGTGAGATCTTCCTCTCGTGATTTGTTTCAAAGGACAAATATCGTCACATTCTAAGCAAGGTCTCTCTAAACAATAGGCAATAATTGTTTACATCTTAACCCTGGATTTTTTCTTATAAAATCAAAGAGGTTTTTGATGCATACGATTGCTAATGTTGTCTTTATGAAAAACATACTTCTTCATATTCCACAATCACTTATGGTCTATGGTGGACTTATAAGGAAGACGAGAAACACACGAGGAATTTACAAGCATTCAAAGCTCAGGCGTCTGAGGTTTTTTTATGTTCATCATGTTTGAAGTCGAAGATTTATTTTTTTGGGGGGAAATGGGAATTTTACTAGTATCACTAAAAAAAGCTCCTAAAACTTGATAAAGCTGCGTAAATCTCATACTTAAAAGTTTGGCAATACTGTAATATCCGCTACCTTGCGTTTTGTACTTTGAGAAAAAAATTGAATTTAAAAAGTTGTAAAAAATACAAACAAAAATTGAAGCCTTGTGTATTGGATGCAGAAACACATTTTTTTTCGGTTCGGTCTGCTGAAGCACGCCATTGCGGACCTCCAAAAATTAATTCCGTCGTTGACAAATGAGAGCAAGGGCCGAAAGGGCAAATTTGTGTCGTTCATGGTGGCTCTTAATCTCCGGTTCTTTCTGCCAAAAATGAACTGTGGCCATGCAGCCGCCATCCATGATCCCCAGTCCCCTATTGCTGCAAGCATGGGCCAGAGCACATTTTGCTTAGGTCTGGCAACTGCTTTCCGCCGTTCTGCCCACCCAAAAATAAACTGCACCCGTGCAGCCACGATCCATTCCAGCTGATCGCATATTGTTGTGAGCAGGGACTAACAGCTATTTTTTTCAGGCCTGGCAGCTCTTTTTCACTGTTCTGTTTACCAAAAATTCAACTGTAGTTGTGCAACTGCGATCCGTTATCCCCGATCCCGTGTTGTTGCGAACAGGGACTGGAAGAGTGTACTTTTCCAGACCTTTCAAAACTGTTTTTGCTGTTATTTCCACCTAAAATGAACTTCACCTTGTGGCCCTATAATCCATCATCCACTATCACTTATTGCTTTGAGCCGGGACTGGAACTTTCGTTGGGAGGCGTGCCGTTCTGGCTCTCTTATGAAATGCCTGCCCATGATCCCCAGTCGACTATTGCTTACAGTAAGAGCATTTCTTTTAGGTTCAGGCTACTGTAGAGTGCTTTACAATTCCACTGTTTTGATTGCAAGCGAGGACCAGAAGACCCTCATTTTTTGAGCCTGACGGTTTTGTTTTACCGTTCTGGCCACCAAAAGTGAACTGCAATCGTGCATTTTCTCTGATTGTTTCCATGCACGGGCTGGTTGTTCTTAGTTTTAATCTAGGAGGAAAGTGGTGCAAGTAAGAACAGGACTAGGTCAAATAAAGTCCAAATGCCATCCCAAACCTCAAAAAGATGAGAAAGGAATAGTTTATTCGAGTGAGTCTAAGAGAGACACGTACGTGCACGCGGCACACAGCCAGCTTGACAGAGGTTGCAATGATAATTTCAGCCAGAAGATGGCATCAGCCAAGTACAATATTGTTTAAGTTACGGACACAAACTTTTGTGTCAAATGGTTGGCATGTGAGCCTGGATCGCAGTTTTCCTTTTTTATCAATCTATCATAATTTTGCTAAGTGCTTTTTACCCAAAGCCACTAGAGCAATTTAGTTTGTGCGGGAAAGAGACAAATAAAAGCAAAAAGGTGAGGTGCATTGTCAGTTTGGAATGGAAGCCCAACATTGGTTTAGGATACAAACTTGAAGGAGTTCAGATCTTTTATGGTTCTTGAACGCACGTTGACCTGCATGTAACCACACAATAAACAGCAACATGAAATAAAACAGGCCGCCTATTTGTCTTTGCTGCAATCTTTTTAAAGAAAATGCACAATCCACTACTGTAACATAGGACTTGACTGACTTTAATGCATGTTTGTGCAATTTGCTTTTTGTTTCTATTAGCGTGAAGCCCCCCTTGACCTCCATCAGTCTTTGTGGCGTCGGCGTCAACGAGCGTCTACAAGGTGTCAACCTTTTGGGCATGCCGCGACAATGGCGCCCATAGACAGGTGCACAGGCACCCCCATCCCATCGTCAACACCCCCCTTTACCCGCCCCCAACTCAGCCTTCAATTTTAAACTGCAGTAACCCTGCGATGGGAATTCCGGCTCTTTTAAGAGAACTGGCTCTTTTGGCTCGACGCACTAAAGAGCTGGCTCCTTAGCTGTAAAACAGATTTTTGTTGTTTGAATCAATGTGACATTATGTATAGAAATGATAAATAATTCATTTGAAATGTTTTATACTAGTGCAGGGGCGAGTTAAGGTTAAGAGTTTTGGGGGTGCTGAGTACCCAGTGGTTTAGGCTAGTTACATTTATTTTTCCATTTCACAGCTAAATGAAGACAGTATGCAAGCTGAGTGTTTTCTTTAGAAGTTATATATAATTTGTTCATGGCAACCTTATTTGGATATTTGACTTGCCTATGGAAGATGCATGTTATTGATTATTGTAAATACGTAATATCAGTGAATGGAAGCAACAAGCATGGTTAGACAGCCTTATTTCAACACACAATTTCTCTATTATATAGAAACCCTGTGGGTGAGGCCTAGGCCACTTTAAATCAATATTGGTGTGTGGCACCTGGGGTAATTTCAAACCCGTAACAAACACACAAGAAATTTAAAGTCAAACAGCAACAGAGAATCCCTGAAACACAGCAGCGCAGTGGTAAGGTTTTGGGATCAAACCTTCCTGTGTGGAGTTTGCATCTCCTGTGCTTGTGTGGGTTTCTTCGAGGCACAGGTTTCCTCCCACATTCTAAACACATGAATGTCAGGTTAATTCGCTGGTCAAAATTGGCCTTAGGTGTACATATTTTTATATATGTATATCGAAACAAAGCAAAAGGATAATAGAAAGGTATGAAAACACACACCATGTATTTGTTTCATGTTTTGAAGCTCTTTTATGATTTTTTTGAAAAAAATATATCATACTTTTGCAGGGCTTGGGCTACGTACAAGTTTCAGGTTACAAAGCTACTCCCAGAACAAAATAAATTTGTGAGTAATGGTACCACTGTATTTAGAGCGATACTATGAATCATGGTGCAAGTTTTGCATTGTTCTAAAATCATTGCGCTTGAATTTTCTGCAGTTGAGATCTGTATTTCCTCTCCTCTGGACACACCCCTGACACCTCTCCCCCCAAGGGATTGTCACATTTCACGCCACCTGCAGCCACAACATTTCGAGCTGGGATAATGATAGGAGTTTTTTTCCCCTTTCAATTGTCAGCTGGGTCCATGCTGTGAGCTACCGGGGAATGAGAAGAAATAGAACAGAGCTTCTGTGTTTAATATTATGGTTGCTTTAGCCCGCAGCAACAAGTTTAGAAAAAGCCATTCTAAAATACTCACAAAAAAGGACATCCTACCGATTTACGCATGTAGAAAAGATCTAGACTATTGATATTAAATTTAGCTCCTTTAGAGAATTAAGAACTTGTTTTTATATTGTAAAAAATATGCTTGAAAACAAAAACACTGTATATAGTTAAACAAGAAAATGCAGTTGAATTGAATGTGTTTATTGTCACAGACAACGTTGTGAAACATCATATGCAACAAGATTGGACATGGCAATTCAGGGTAAACGTGTGATAAAGATTTCAATTTAAAAAAAGAAACATGATAACAAACAGAAAATCATAGTTAAAACGTAGTGCTTATAGACTAGAGTAACAGCTTATTTTTCGTGAATGAAAAGAATAGTGCAAAGTAACAATAGTGCAATACAAATAAGTGCAATAACATTCAGCAGCAACAAAAAAAACGGTAAAGGTATATGATACAGTGAAGAAAATAAGTATTTAAACACCCTTCTATTTTGCTATTTCTCCCACTTGGAAATCATGGAGGGGTCTGAAATTTTCATCGTAGGTGCAAGTCCACTGTGAGAGAGATATTCTAAAAAGATCACAATGCATGATTTTTTTTCCAATTTATTTGTGTGATACAGCTGCAAATAAGTATTTGAACACCTAAAAAATTAATGTTAATATTTGGTACAGTAGCCTTTGTTTGATATTACAAAGGTCAAATGTTTCCTGTAGTCTCTCACCAGGTTGCACACACTGCTGGGGGTATCTTGGCCCTGTCCTTCTGTTAGATCTTCTCTAGATCAATCAGGTTTCTGGGCTGTTGCTGAAAAACACGGAATTTAAGCTCCCTCCAAAGATTTTCGATTGGGTACAGGTCTGGAGACTGGCTTGGCCATACTAGAACCTTGACATGCTTCTTACGGAGCCACTCCTTGGTTTTCCAGGATGTATGCTTCAGGTCATTGTCGTGTTGGAAGATCCAGCCACGACCCATCTTCAATGCTCTGACTGAGGAAAGGAGGTTGTTCCCCAAAATCTCACAATACACGTCCCCAGTCATCCTCTCTTTAATGCAGTGCACTTATTTGTTTGCAAAAACACTATTGGGACACCATGCCCAGTTTTTTAAATAAGGAACATAATTGGTATAACTAGCCCGTTTTAGGGGGTTACTCAAGCACCCCCAAATCCAACCCAAGCACCCCCAAAAATTATAGCTTTTTAAAAACAATTTTCCTTAATAAAGTTCAGAATAAGCTTCAATATCATTAAAAATTCTAGATTTTTAAAAAAAGAAGTGAATGCAGCGTCGGAAATACTCCACTGCCTTGAAATGGTTGAGTCTATTTGATTCCTAGCACCGTATTTTAGTATTTCTGCAGTAGAATTTTTGTAGTATTTCTATCGTAGAATCTTTGTCGTATATCTGTAGTATTACTGTAGTTGTATTTTTGTTGTATTGCTGTAGACATCATTTTGTAATATTGCTGTCCTTTTACTGTATTTTTATTTTTGTTGTATTCTTTGTAGTATTTATGCAGTTGTATTTTGTAGTATTCCTGTAGTAGAATCTTTGGTATTCCTTTGTTATTTTAGTAGTCTTACTTGAATTGTTTTTGTAGTATTATTAAAGTGTTCTTTAGTCAATTTTTTTGTAGCATTTCTGTAAGACTTTTAAAGTACTAATGTACCTTTGATAGTATTTTGAGGTATTTCTACAGTAGTATTGTTGTAGTATTTCCATAGTTTAATGTTTGTCATGTATCTGTAGTATTTCTGTCGTAATATTTGTATTTCTGTAATATACTGGACTGTCTCAGAAAATTAGAATATTGTGATAAAGTTCTTTATTTTCTGTAATGCAATTAAAAAAACAAAAATGTCATACATTCTGGATTCATTACACATCAACTGAACTATTTCAAGCCTTTTATTATTGGAATATTGCTGATTTTGGCTTACAGCTGAAAAAAACTCAAAAATCCTATCTCGAAATATTAGAATACTTCCTCAGACCAAGTAAAAAAAATAATTTTATAACAGCAAAACTAAATCAAACATTTGAAAATGTCCATTGATGCACTCAGTACTTGGTTGGGAATCCTTTTGCACGGATTACTGCATCAATCCGGCGTGGCATGGAGGCAATCAGCCTGTGGTATTGCTGAGGTGTTATTGATGCCCAGGATGCTTCGATAGAGGCCTTCAGCTCATTTGCATTTGTAGGTCTGGTGTCTTTCATCTTCTTCGTAACTATACCCCACAAATTCTCAATGGGGTTCAGGTCAGGGGAATTAGCAGGCCAATCAAGGACAGTGATGCCATGGTCAGTGCACCAGTTACTGGTGGTTTTGGCACTGTGGGCAGGTGCCAGATCATGCTGGAAAATGAAATACTCATCTCCATAGGGCTTTTCAGCAGATGGAAGCATGTAGTGCTCTAAAATCTCTTGGTACACAGTTGCATTTACTCTGGACTTGATGAAACACAGTGGACCAACACCAGCAGCTGACATGGCTCCCCAAACCATTGCTGACTGTGGGAACTTCACACTGGATTTCAAGCAACTTGGATTTTGCTCCTCTCCAGCCTTTCTCCAGACTTTGGCGCCTTGACTTCCAAATGAAATGCAAAACTTGCTTTCGTCTGAAAAGAGGACTTTGGACACCTATGCAACTGTCCAGTGCTTCTTCTCCATAGCCCAAGTCAGACGCTTCTTCCGTTGTCTTGAGTTCAGAAGTGGCTTGACCATGGGAATACGGCTATTGTAGCCCATTTCCCGGACACGTCTGTGAACTGTGGCTTTTGATACCTGGACTCCAGCTTCAGCCCACTGTCTTTGAAGCTCCCTCAAATTCTGGAAGCGGCTCTTCTTCACAATTTTGTTAAGGCTGCGGTCATCTCTCTTGGTTGTGCAGCGTTTCCGGCCACATTTTTCCCTTCCAACAGACTTTTTGTGGATATGCTTTGAAACTGCACTCTGTGAACAGCCTGCTCTTTGAGAAATTTCTTTTTGTGTCTTACCCTCCTGATGGAGGGTATCAATGATGGTCCTCTGGACAGCAGTCAGATCAGCAGTGATTTAGTTTACTGAACCAAGCTGAGTGTTTTTAAGGCTCAGGAAACCCTCGCAAGGTGTTTCGAGTTAATTAAATGATTCAGGTGATTAGTTGAATAGCCTACTTGTATACTTTTTCATGATATTCTAATATTTTGAGATAGGATTTTTGAGTTTTCTTAAGCTGTAAGCCAAATTCAGCAATATTAAAATAATAAAAGGCTTGAAATAGTTCAGTTGATGTGTAATGAATCCAGAATGTATGACATTTTTGTTTTTTTAATTGCATTACAGAAAATAAAGAACTTTATCACAATATTCTAATTTTCTGAGACAGTCCAGTAGTGTTACTGTAGTGTTATTTTTTTAGGATTTCTGTAAAAGTATTCTGGAGTATTTCTATACGAATACCTTTGTAGTATTTCCTAAGTATGTTTTCAATAATACTGTTGTTGTATTTTTGTAGTACAGTATTTCTTTTGTAATATTTCTGTAAAGTTTTTGAATCATAGTATGTTTTTGTCGTATTTATATAATGTTTTTTTCTCATCAGAATTAGGACAAAATAATATGTTGGACACTGTTTTTAAGCACTAAATTTGATTTTTAGTTTTGTAGTAATTCTGTGGTATCCTTGTAGTATATTTGTTGTATACACACAAAGGGACAGTTTGGGCAAAGTTGGTACAAAATAAACCTTATTACTGGTGTCCTATTTACTATTATATATACTATATTCATTATATATTAGTTTAGATATTAGTTTGCTCATCCCCAATCTATGTGCTCAGTACCCCTAACGCTCTGAACCTAAAATCGCCCCTGGAGTACACGCACACACATACAGAAGGAGAGGCATGTTAGAAAATGATGCATTCATTTCAACACAAGAATGCTATAATTTTGGGGGTGCTTGGGTTTAATTTGGGGGTGCTCAATGGGTTAGTTACGCTCATGCTATATATTTTAACAGTTTTGTACAATAATATATATATATGGTGTTGATCTATAACACATTACTTAAAATAAACAAAAATAAAAGCTACTGGGGGAACAATTCATTAAATAACTATATTGTTTATTTTGTCGTTTTCCTGAGGACCCGATGACGGATTTGTGCAATTATTTACAGTACCTGCGGGAAACACGAAAATTAGGTTTAAAGAAACGTTTTAGAGGGCAAACATTTTTTAACATAGTTTTGCAATTTATTTGAATTTAGATTCATTTTGAATGCTCCATTGTTGCCTTTCTTCACGCCCGACCGCTCCTACGATGGAGCCATTAAGGGCGTGAAATGCACAATTAGATTTGCAGCGCTGTGCACGCTTGCACGCGCACACACACCGGTCACTCGGTCACCTGCGGGGAATCGAGCCGCCGATGGCGCCTGGACACGCCTCAGGCAGGCGGGCGTGGGCGATCGTGGACGCGCCCACCCACCCAAACGCTTCCTTCCCATTGCTGCTGGTCACTATATGAGGAGACGACGAGGCTGCATTCATTTCTTCTTGGTGCACTTCAGGAGCCTTGTCGGATGTTGCGTGAGTCTGCGTGCCGTGCCGTGCGTGGGTTGGTTTTGTTTTTCTTGACCCCAAAAACTTGTCCAAGTGAGTAAGACACTTCCGCGGGAAGTCCTACTCGAGTCCACGATGCCTCGATCGTTCCTCGTCAAGAAGTATTTTTCCAGCAAGAAACCAGCATGCTACAGAGAGAGCCCACTGGACAGCCAAAGTGGTAGGTTGAACTTCTATCCGTGAAAAGCCGCAAAATCTGAAACGAGTTTGGCGTGTTTTTGGGTCGAAGTTCCACGAGGGTCTTTTGAAAGGTGGTATGGGCATCAACTGTGCAACTCAAATGCGGGAAGGGGGCCACAAGTTTTTGCATTTTAGTCAGGGGCCACATTGCACCTATAAAAGGGTTCTGGTCATGTACAAATTGGTTTCTTCCCCACAGCCATTACCACCCTAAACAGACACCGGACAAAAACTGAAAACTGTTGCAAAAAAACTACCTCACACGTATGTAAAATGGTACTCACGTACATGCTGTCTGCACTATGTTTGTTCACTGCTCAAACAGACACCGCACAAAAAAACAAAACAAAAAAAAAAACCTGAAAACTCGTGCCAACACTACCTCATACGAATATAATGTTACTCATCTTGTTCTTGCACATGTCGACTGCACTACGTTTAATGCTCAAATTGCACAATGTCTGACCATTTCCTGTTTCATGCTGACTATTTTTGCACTATGATGACTTTGCACCAAATGCAATATTGCACAACCGTTACGATACCAACGTTATCACGACAACCCTGTATGTAACATCCCACATGCCGACATTTCTTGTGTAAATACCATGTAAATTATAACTATAGCCTTACCCCTCTTGTCTTATAACATTATCTTCTCTGTTCCTTTATCTTCTTGCTCATACCTCACTATGAATGTGTAAAACTGGAGTGTCATGCCCAATTTCGTTGTCACAATATGTTAGCCCATTTGTAACAATGACAATAAAGGTATATTCTATTCTATTCTATTCAACATGTTTTATCTTGTTTACATTCTAATGTTAAAATGTAAAAAAATGGCAGATTTTGTAAAAAAGAAAAGAAAGTGTTTTTCAGTCATCCGCTCTATATTTTTAATTGATTCCCAGCTTATCTTTATCTGTTTTTTCTTGTTAATTTGAAGATATTTGTATGTTTCTTTATTAGATGATGAATAATTTTCTTAAGATTCACTTCTGGACAAATTTCGAAAATGATACTTCAATTTCTGGAATAGAAATTATGGCCGTACTCAGCGGAATGATCTAGCCTCCGGTACATTTGAAAATATTGATCTTAATTAACGACGAAATCGTAAAATAAAATAATAACGAAGGAAATATTTTGCTTCGAAAAGCAGATTTTTCCGATTAAGTTTTTTTTTAAAGTGAGAACAAAATGCTCGTCCAGTGAGTACACCGAAGCGACATAAGTGCAACAAATTCTTTTGAGAGGTTTAATGTGCGCTAAAAAATAACCCTCCCCAAAACTAAACGTTATTGATGTGCTTACGCGTGTCTTTATCATCCCAAAGCAACAAAACAATAGACTCACTCAGTCAGGAGTTTAATATTCAATGTAAGCACCACTATCCCATATCTGCCATCTAGTGTTGAATAGTGTTAGTACAACCTGCTGCTACAGTTTGGATATAGTGTATTTTCAGTCTTTTTCCCATCTGTGAACTAAAGTATCAAAAAATACTTTGTTGTTTGGATCCAGTGCCAACACAGCAAAGCCAGGTCTGCTATCTAGTGGTGAATTGTGGTATTGCAACCTGATGCTACAGTCAGGTTACAGCAATTGTTATATTTTCCCATATGTTACCCAGAATGTTTTCGTTAAATATATTTTTTTCTCCAACTATTTACTGTTGCATTGTCCTTTAAAGGGATGGTATGTCTTATTTGACCACTAGATGTCGCTATATTTTTGTGCTGAAAAAAAGGGAGATTACAAAATATGGTGGCTTAAAGTGACGAAACCACACAAATTTAGTTGTAATTTCTGTTTCTGCCCATCGCTCACAAGGTTTTTGTCATTTTTGGGGCTCTGTAGGAGCAAGGTGGGAGACAAATATGTCAACTCCCTCTAGGTGAGGCTCGTGTTATACAAGATGAATGCAAATCTATTTACTATTTAAAGCACGGTGCCAAACAGGCGGCCTGCGGGCCAGATCAGGCCCGTTAAGGGATTGAATCCAGCCTGCGAGACAACACTCAGAGAAGCGCAAGAGAAAACCAAGCTGCAGGTTGAAATATGTCAACTTGATGTTGCCAAAGCCAGATACCTCGAACAAAGACACTGTACTTGTATTTATTTCTCTCTCTCTTTTCCACCCCTTTTCTCCCACTCTTTGTCTCTTTCACTCTCTGTGTCACTTTTTCTCTTCCTTTGTTGCTCTTTGTCTCTTTCTCTCTCTCTTGTCTTTTAACCTCTTTTGCTCTAACTTCCTTTTTTTCCTTTTCTCTTTCTCTCTTCCTGCCCTTCGCGCTTGTTTTCTCTTTTATCTCCTTCTGTCTTTCTATTTCTCTTTGAATTTCTTTCTTACTCTCCCTTTCTTTTCCCCCTCTCACGACTTTTTATCCATTTTGTTTCTCACGCTCTCTCTCCCTCTCTCTCTCTTTTTTTCTTTGTCCCACCCTCTTTCCTTTTCCCTCCCTATTTCTTTTATTTCTTTCTCTCTTTTTCTTTCTCTTTAATCTACTAGTCCGGCCCTCGACAGAATGTTTGATCTATTGTGTGGCCCCCGAGTTAAAATGAGATCGACACCCCTGATTTAAAGGGACATTGCGTGTCATAGAGCTCTTCCTAGTGGTAAAAGCGCAATTCATTAAAAATGGGATAATAAGCAAAAATACACGAACAATTGTACAAACATGCATTTTTTAAAAATACAAATAGGTCCAGAAATGTATCCTAGAGGTAGCTAATCTGATTTTCCACCACCTTGCAGCTAATCGTTTCCCACTTAACATCCGCACAAAAAAAGAAAAAAATGGTATGGTTTGGTCACTATGAGTCTCCATAATTTTGATTCTTTCTTGTGCTTCTCGGCACTTGTTTTCAGTTGCGTGACAAAATACAGTGATATCTAGTGGTCAAATAATGCTGACTGTCTCTTTTAAGATTCAGTGTAAGCATAGCTAAGACATGTGTGCCCTCTACAATTTACAACTAGTTACAGGTAGAATGTATTGTATTTGCAGTCTTTCTCCCATTTGTTGCCCATATGAAAGAATACTTTTTGTAAAAAATCATATTCCGTCCCCACTATTTTATTCTCGCCAACACTTGCTTCACGCCTTTATAATGCTGTTCTCTCCTTAAAAATCCAATCTGAAAGATATGAAGGGGAAAGTCCATGCATCTTTTTGTATAACACCAACATAACCATAAAATCACATCTTAAACTGACATGGAGCCATTGCAGGTCAACCAAAATTGAGGTAATGTGAACTAACTTTCTCATCTTAGTAAAAAGCCTCGCTCCAGTATCTTGTACCAGCTGCAGGCAATTGATGCTAGGAGACTAAGGAGTAATACGTTACAGTAATGGGGAGGGGAGATGACAAACACGTGATTAGCATCAGACTGGGACAGTATAGGGTGAATTATTGCAATGTTGTGAAAATGGATTAGTAGCACGGCGGCGCAGTGGTTAGCACGTGTGCGGCACAGTTCTGAGGTCATGAGATCAAACCTCTTGTGTGGAGTTTCCATGTTCTCCCCGTGCTTGCGTGGGTTTCCTCCGGGCACTCTGGTTTCCTCCCACATTCCCCAAAACATGCCTTTCAGGTTAATTGGTTGGTCCAAATTGTCCCTAGGTGTGAATGAGCAGAGTTATATGTCCCTGGGTGGCAACCAGTTCAGGGTGTCCCCTGCCCGAAGACAGCTGGGATGACTCCAGCACCCCCGCGACCCTACTGAGGATAAGCGGTGCAGATGATGGATGGAAATGGACTAAAAAAACTGTTCAAGTAATAGTCTTGATGTGGAACTGAAGAGTCAGATTTGGGTCAAATGCGAGTGAGACTATGTATTTGTGCATGAATAAACCGCTCCGACAAGCAAATTAGATTTCCAGTTTGGTAAGAGTTTGTCACTTCTGGTTTTAAACAACCACGTTTTCTTCTAATATTCTAAAGACTGATAATGTCTCATGTGTAAAAATAGAATGCGCGCTGATATTGACTGCTTTTTAATGTCGAAAGGTTGACATGAGCTATTTACTATTTGATCTTTCAATAAATATGAAACCCTTTCTGATTTCTTTCTGACAGCTATCGTATCGGAAAGTTTCCGCCGGGCAGACCTCCCGACCCAGCACCACAGCTTCGCCCTCAGCTGCTACCCGTCCGTTCCGTTCGCGCCTGCCCGTTCGGCCCCGAGGTCCCCGACAGACCTGTCGTCCCTCCCCCCGTCACCGCTCGGACCCCTGGACCTCAGCGGCTCCCCGTTCAGCAGCAGCGGGGATGAAGACGAGGACAACGGCCGTTCTTCAGACCCCCCTAGCCCGGACGTGGCCCGCTCTGCCTACCACTGCATGTACTGCAGCCAGAGCTACACTTGCCTGTCGGCGCTTTCCCGCCACCAGACGTCGCACCTTCACTCCCCCTCGCCGCTGCCCGTCGAGGCTTCTCGGCCCGCATTCCACTGCAAACATTGCCCCAAGGAGTACAGCAGCCTGGGCGCCCTGAAGATGCACATCCGCTCTCACACCTTGCCATGCGTGTGCCCTACCTGTGGCAAGGCCTTCTCCAGGCCATGGCTGCTAAGAGGACACATCCGCACACACACAGGTCAGACACACTCAAGTTAAGGAAACTGTATTGCCGTTTTTAACCATGCAAAAAGCGCAATTTTTGATATGATAAGCTAAATGTATGTAATATAAATATATATCGCAAAAACATTAAATGCAACCACATCTCTTGAGCAACAAGACACCTACAATTTTTTAGAAAAAATATCCCCAGAATTGGGAGGGTTACTTTAAAATTGCTAGGTCCAATGATTGAAATTTGTCGGTTAACGTGACCTCCGCAGGCACAGAAATAAATAAAAGATGTGACTGTTTTTTTCCCCTTTCTTTTGTCTTATATCTACTTTCCTATCTATATACTGAAGCCATATCCCCATAGTGGGAGGTGGCTGATGTCAAGAACACACTCACATTCCCTCCCCTTTGCTCTTCCTAACCTGACACTGAACATTGAGCCCACAGCACAACAAGGAGTGAATTGCTGTGCCATGCAACCCTTATTCAGCAGAGGGGCCCAACAACATACACCGGTCTTGGATTTAATAAGACGTAAATAAAACCAAAAAGGCGCAACAAAGGAACCAACTCTTTGGCGTATCTGATGATAAATCGGTCTTTGAAAAAATTGTTTTTATTTGTACTACAAAATACATTGATATATAGGGGGTCAAATAGTAAAAACAATATCCCATTTAAATAATTAATCAAACGAGAAAGATATTTATAACTTGACCTCTAATGCAGTGTAACTGAATAGCATTCATTATCCAAAAATCTTGCAAAAGACCGGGCAAAAAAATGCCTTTTGGTCATTTTGAGTCTCATTACAATAGTACTTTTTAGCACTTTTAGTGGTCAAATAAATCGCACTGTTCCTTTTAAGTTAAATTGAATTTTTTTTTCCCGCTTAATTTAAGGACCGTTTTTCATTTTTTAAATTAAAAAGTTAAAGGAGCTGTACGGAATTTGATTTTTAAGCCGTCTTGCGGCTTGCATCATCATTGCTTGTGGTTTAGGTTGGCGCTCGGTCTGTATTTATGGAAGGCCTTTTACTTTCAACATTTTCATGCTACTCTAAAATGTATCACTTGATGCATCCAAACTGAAGAGCAGTGTAAATTATCAATCAAAAACGCTACAAATCTTTTTCCATACAATAAGCATCAATGTCAGGTCGCTGATGTTTCCTTTAATCTTTAAGGAATGATAACAAGCAAATGCAATTTAGTTTATTAACATGGCAACCAACAATGACCCCGCCACAAAAGTCATTTTTGAACTCTGGCACTATTCTCCACAGTATGGTCGTCTCGAAATATAGAGCTTACATTTTTCGCGACGCAGCCCTCATTTTTGTTTCCTTTTGGCACAGTAGTTAATACGTGCTCATCCTTGTAATCGGCATCTTTAATAGTCACATGATCCAAAATATGTGACGAAATCAACTCAGAGCAGAACTGAGAAGGATGCAGCTGAAAAAGGCGTCATGGCACCATTGCACAGACGGCAAATTCCCCACGCGGTTAGTGCCAGGCTTAAAATGTAAGATGCATTTGAATTGGTTCATTTGTATGGCTGTTCTAGCCTTTGGCTTAAAATTCAGTGAGGTTTTTACAATCCGGTGCGCCCCGTCGTTCTGAATGGATGGTACTTTATTTACGATTACAGTAATCTTTCAGTTATCTCAGAACGCCCCGCGAAACGTGAAGATCTGCAAAGAAGAAACCTTAATTTATTACTCAAGAACAAACCAAATTAGCAGGCTCAACTATTAAATAAATAAAAGTACTTATTTGTATTTTTTTTTCTTAAAACAAAGTTACTCCTCTAGTGTCATATTATAATTTAAAAATGAATATTGCTGTCGGGCGGCACGACAGCTGGGTGGTTTGCGCACAGCACCACAGTGCAGAGGTTCAGGGTTCACGTCTAGCTACTGCAGCCTCCCAGTGTGGAGTTGGCATGATTTCCCCGATCCTGCGTGGGTTTCCTCCGGGCACTCCGGTCTCCAAAAACATCATGTCATGTCAATTGGCTGGTCCAAATCATCCTTAGGTGTGAATGAGCGAGTGAGTTGTCTGTTTCTGTGTGCCCTGCGACTGGCTGGTAACCAGTTCAGAGTGTCCCCTCCCCACTGCCCGAAGATAGCTGGGATGGGCTCCAGCACCCTCGCGACCCTGAGAATAAGCAGTGAATGGATAATGCTGTCTAATTCCATAACTTCGACTTAAAGACCTGATCCATTTCTCTTTTTATATACCTTGCCGCCATCATGTGCCTGTTTTTGAAAACTGTATTTCCCTTCCGGTTCTGTCCTACAGAAATCAAACATTTTTAAAAAGGCGCTAGGAAGCGCCAAAGACTCTCATGTGGCTCCTGGGCAGGTTTAGTGGGTGTAGAGGTCCAACTTTGTTGGAGATGGAGAGCATCTTCCTGTATTTAGGAAATCAGAATGCAGAACACAATGCACAATGAACCAGTATTACCACCTCACTAAACAATTTGCATATGATGAAAATGGTCTTGGTGGACGGCCAACTTTTTGCCCGTCAAATCTAAAACTTTCCCATTTTTCTCTGTAGGAGAGCGCCCGTTCGCCTGCACACACTGCAACCGGGCCTTTGCCGACCGCTCCAACCTTCGGGCGCACCTGCAGACGCACTCCGAAATCAAGAAGTACCAATGCAGTTCCTGCTCGCGCACATTCAGCCGGATGTCCCTGCTGCAAAAACACAACGCCTCCACCTGCGCCAACCAGGCCCACTAGATGCAGCCGCATTCCCTTTTCCGCCTCCAGGGCTTTCCCTCTCCCAGCACAAATCCGAGAGTGCCTTTTTTTTTGATTCGGGGACTGAGATTTAAGAGGAGCTGTGGCCTGTCAACAGCGCTAGCGCGTATGACACGAGAGCAGCTGGACACGCAGTTAAATCTCAGAAGCTCCCGTCGGTGCCGGCCGGTCCGGGACTCTGCCCGTGCCTTCAGCTGCTTGGGGGTGTTCTGGGTGCATCCGCGTGGATGCCATTCCTTATGATAAATTCAAGATGTGTTTGTGAGTGTTTGTTGAGACAGCTGGGTGTGAAGGTGAGTGACAGGTGACTCTCATTCAGCCGTTTTCCCAGCACCGGTTGACCCAACCACGAAACCTTGACCAAAGGGCCGAGCGTGCTCCTGCAACATGTTCTGCATTCTAATAGTAGAAAAGTAGTGAATTGATTTAGTATTTGGGTCAAATTGACCTTTATTTATGGATTGTTTTCCACTAACTAGGCAAACCGCCCCCCTCACCTCCAAAATTGTTCTAATAATGTTTGAAACAACCCTCCCAAACACTGAGTTTCGATACCAACCAACCCACAACAGTTGGCTTGCCTTTTTTACAACCCCCCGTCCTTATTTTCTCATTCTCCACAAAATATTTTTTTGGAACAAAATCTCAAAAAAGTGGATGAATCAGATAGCTCAATATAACAAAATAACCCTTAAAACTGGGTTGTTTATCCAAACTAACCCACCAAAATGTATTTTCATTTAACCCCTGCAACCCCCCCAAATGGTGTCAGTTTTCTAATATCCCTAAAAAAAATATTTTAATTTTAGATCAGGGAGTGGTTGGGCCAAAAGGGATTTTCCACGAAAACAGCAGTGATAAAATCATTCTGCTGTTCTTAAAGGGACAGTGTTTTATATTTTTTCACTAGATTTTGCTGTAATGCAACAGAAAATAAGTCCAAGGAAGATTGTTGACTACAGAGACTGAAAGTGAGCAAAAAGGCATCCCTTTTCTTCCAATCAATAAACGAGTGATGCAAGGGAAAAGTAATGCAGTTTTCATTTTTTTGTTTTGTTTGTTTTTTCTTTTTAATAATTTCATTTCTCCGTTTACTTTTGTCTTATTTCCTTTTTCCCCATTTTTCTCTTTTAATCCCTTCTATTCTCATTTCTCCTTCCAAAAGTAATGGGGTGCATTTCAGTCACTTTGAGTCTGCGTAGTTTGTCCTCTTCTATTGTTCTTTAGCACCCGTTTTCGGTGGCACGACAGAATACAGCTATATCGAGTGGGAAAATAGAACAGGAAAGTAATACTTTCCATTTAACTTTCATATCAAGGCTTTGGTCTCAAACTATCATACTGGGGGATGCAATTTGCTTCCGGGTCGTGATTTTGTGACTCCAGGTTTATATAAAGCAAACTCGAAAGCAAATGAAGTGGCTTTGCAATAAAAAAAAAGCCCACAAAACGTTTTTTTGTTTTAAAAGCTAGCCTCAAATTGATTATTTGTAACAAACTGTAGTTTATTTTAGACCTCACAAATTGATGTCATTTTGCTTGTATCCATAAAAACTGTCTTTTTGTTCCCAATTAATTTTCTTTCCTCAAAAAAACTTAAAAACTGGGTTGTCATTTGATTTACCCCCCACCCCACACACAAAAGCTGACATTTTACATGCAACTACAAAAAATGGGTCTTTTAAAATGGGAAATAAGACCAATTTCATCAAAACGACTTGATATAAAGCAACTCTCAAATCTTGTCTTTGGTTTTGGACGACCCAAAATTGTTATTTTTCACATATCCATAAAAGTTGGACCTTTTTTGTTTCAGCCAACCAACCAAAAATATATATTTCGAAATCCCGTCAAATGGTGTCATTTTGTATGTATTCTCAAAATAAGGTCTTGTTTTGAAATGACTTTCATCAGAAATGTATCTATTTCATCAAAAAAAACATAAGAACTTGTTATATCAAAACCAACCCACAAACATTGTCTTTTGTTTTGACCCCAAACTATTATTTAAACGATACCCCCCCCCACGCACACACACACACGGACACAAAAATTGGGCCTTTTTGTTTCAAATAATTCCCTCAAACTTAATTCATTCGATTGCGACTTGTTTTATACCCTAATTATGTCATTTTGCATGTATCCACAAATATTAAGTCTTTTTTTGGGGAAATTGGACCGGTGTCATTAAAATAACTCTGTAATTTCTGTAGAACACAAAGGCCTTTTTTTGGGGGGGGTTTATCGGATCAAATTCGTCTAGTGAATTGGTGTCCCTGTGGCCCGATTTTGGGTTTTTTCCTTTTTTTAGAGTGGTGTCTTGCCTTTTTTTTTCTTTTACTTATTTTTGATGTCATGATTTTATGAACCGTTTTTTTCATCATGTTGAATGTAAATAAAACATTTGTTATACAAAAAGGAAACAAAGACTAGCGTCCTTTCATTGACATTGTAAACCTGTTAATCGACAAGTATTGTAGAAAATGGCAAGTCCAAATGATGTCATTAGAGAAGGGTGTGACAGGTCCTCAATAGGAAGATGGAGATGTGTGTGTTTGAGGGGACGGCTTCTGCTTTGTGCCCTGTTGAGTGACTTGCAGGGACACCTGCACACACCTGCTGCCAACCTGTCAGGGCTGACCAGGGCCAATTTTACACCAACAAAGACGCCATTCGGCGTGTAAAGGAGAATTGGTCAATCAGTCATTCTTATTGACCTTTTTCCATGAAATGAAATAGTGACGGTAAAGATATATAGCTTGGAGCAGGGGTCTCAAACTCAATTGAGTTGGGGGCTGCTGATGCTAGGGTCCAAGTGAGGTTTGGCCAAATAGGATTTTCACAAAAATATGGCTGATACAAACATTTCGCTGTTCTTGAAGTGACAGTGTTTTACATTTGTCCGCTAGATGTCGCTGTAATGTGTAGTGCAACCAAAAAAGAGTCCAAGGAAGTCTACAAACTACAGAGACTGAAAGTGACAAATTTTTACCTAGCTTTTCTCAAAAAGACAAAAAAGGGGAAAGATTATTTTTTTTAAAGTGAATAAAAAATAAGAAAGTAGAATGAAAAACAGGTAAAGGGAAAACGAGAAGAGAAAAGAAAGGAAAGTGGGGAAAAGGAAAAAAATGAAATAAAGAAAAATAGAAGACAAAAACAAAAGAAAAAAAATCCCTTTTTTTGGGTTCTAATTCCTTTTTTTAAATTTTGTTTTCTTCTTTTTATGTCCTTTTATTTTATTTTATGCATTGCAAGATGCATTTTTGTCACTTTGAATCTATTTTGTCTTCTTCGGTTGTTCTTTCAGCACTTGTTTTTGGTGGCATGACAGAATACAGCGTCAACTAGTGGGAAAATAATACATACTGTCTCTTTAACTTTCATATTATGGCGGGGACCTCAAACTATTATCCTAGGGGGCCGAATTTGTCCCCCAGGACGCAAGTTGAATACCCCTGGCTTAGAGTTTTTGCGAAAAATGTTTTTTATCATTTCACATTTTTAAGGACTAGGTAAAGCTGGTGTCTGAAGTTCATAATATTCTACTTGCTGATGCCATCTTCTGGATTAAATCATCATTGCAGTCTCTGTCAAGCTACTTGTATTGAGTGTGCATGTACGAGTCTCTCTTAGATGCGCTCGAATAAACCTTTCTTTTTTTTAAATCTTTTTTAGGCTTTGGGTTGGCATTTTGGACTGTATTTGAAACAGACCTTTTTCTACTTTCACCATTTTCATCTTGGAACAAAAGAAAACCCCAAGCACGCGTGTAAACTCATTCTCCAAGTGTGCCCAGGCCTACACTTTTAAAGTTGCCGAGGGCGCTGGGTGAGAGAGAAGGGCTGCGCTACCAACATATGGAAGCGGCGCTTTTAGGAAATTGGTGGAGGAGTGAAGTAGTGATCCGAGGACAATAATATCGATCCGATCCAATTCCTTGCTTGGAATCTGTTATATTGATATTTGGATTGATCCGGTGAGAATCCTATTAATACCGCTTGTGACCTGCAGAAAAATTAGGCCCAAGACGTCCCCCCAGAAGATCTGATGCGTCTGGTCTCGCCATCTGCTCGGCCAAACTCTAGTTACCTCTGAGGAACTTTAGGAGGAAGTATAAGCTGAGTGCTTCTAGCTGAGAGATGCCGTGTACATATGGCAGCAATGTGTCCCCCCAATACACCCCTGCGCTCCCACCTTGCCCTCCTGACCTGCATGCACTGACGCCAGCCTGTCTTGCAGAGGTAACAATGTGTTTCCTGCAATAGCTTCTGGTGTTGAGAGGTGGAGGCGCTTGAGTGTGTTATGTGGGGGTGGCCTCAGTATGGGGGTGGGGGGTGGTTTCTCTCAGATTGCACGACTTATGTTTCTCAATGTAAACACCCGCTGCAAAAGCTTTACACATGTGCTCCCTCACACCTGCCGCGTGGATAATTTATCTATTGCCACAAACTCCTAATCAGTGTTTTGACTAATGCGTTACAAAGGAGCACGTTCCTGCAACGCAATTATTTTTGTCCGTAACGAGTACTGTAACACGTTTTGTATCTTCACTGTGGTTAGTACATGTTGCGTTACTGCGTTATTCCAGTAGTTATTAGTTTTTCTCAATTGCTTTAGTATGTTTCTCTGCTCAGACTTGAAATTAACTACTTGTTCAACATCGCATCACTAGTTCAAAAAGCAGCTTCTCTTTTCTTTGAACAAGTTGCAGATATTTTTGTACATTCATGCAAATTGTTTGGTACAATTCTCTGCTGTTGCCTAAATTATCAGCTGCATCTGTCATATTTGTCCAAATGGCTTTTCATGAGTCAGTATAGAATTGTCTCCCCACTTGCAATATATAATCATTAGCAGTGTTGGGCAGTAATTAGTTATAGTTACTCAATACTTCTTCCAAAATGTAATTGAGTTAATAACTAAATAACTCTATAGGAAAAGTAACTAGTTACCCGCAAACTATTTCTGTTACATTAAAAAGAAGTTGTCTGTCAAATAACTGTACATTTTCTGAGCAGTATTCGAGTCAGTTGAATAGAAAAGGACAGAAAGTTAAGTTATAGCACTTGTAATATTAATTGTACCTTACCGGGAACAGATTTATCCTACACTTAATGTGTAACAAAAATGAACAGTAAACAATATAATAAGATAAACATTTGCAATAAGCAATATAAAGTAAGTTTGTGGGTGCTGATTTGTAATAATTTTCATTACTTAATTTTAAATCAGTCATGAGTTTGTAATTTGCTACTAGCTTTTGCAGGTAATCCATATGGTGTTTTGCGACTTGTTCGATTTGTTTTGAGAATTGACAAACTTTTAGGAGAATTCCATGTCTGATATGAGATTTGTACTAAAGCATTTGAGGAAACTAAGTCAAGATTGCAGAATGCAGACGGGCGCGTCGGGGGAAGGGTGTTTTGGCCTGACTACGCCAAAAACATTCTGAGTCCTCACAAATAAAATATGAAAACTCGGGTTTGCTTTCGGCTCGGGCTGGGTCAGGCTTTGATACCTGCGTCACCGTCGCGTGGGCGCGTGAAGACGATACCTTTTTATTGTGTTCTTGAAAGCGCTTCAGTGTTAGCGGTCCCACGACTAATGTGACATTCCGCGGTCATTAGTGACAGACATCCAATACTACTGTGTCACGCAGAGACGACGGCTCCGTCTGCTGCTTTTAAGTCATAGTTATAATGTTATTTAACCCCGAAGAGTAAATAGTTTAATGATGAGTTACTCAAGTAAAAAAAAATGGGTACAGTATTGTCATCCATTTAAATCACATCTGTCAAACTCAAGGCCCACAGGCTCTCAAAGGCCCATGAGATGAACTTGATTAATTGTCCTATCATACACCAGGAATAACTTCTCATTGCTGTTTTGTGATTCTTAGATGTTTTGCACTTTATTGTATTTCACTTCAATTATGTTTAAAAAATATTTCAGTTTGACAGAATACTAGAACCCGCGACCCTAATGAGGATAAGCGGTACGGCTGATGAGATGAGAATACTAGAAAATTGCTATCATTTTTTTCTTTGAAGTAAATTCAGATTTTCAGATCTCTCCAGAGATGTTCGATCAGATTCAAGTCTGGACTCTGGCTGGGCCACTCCAGGACATTCACGGAGTGGTTCTGAAGCCAATCTTTCGAGATCTTGGCTGTGTGCTTTGGGTCATTGTCCTGCTAATAAAAATGAACCTTCGCAAGAGCGCTTTGGAGCAGGTTTTCATCCAGGATATCTCTATGTATTGCTGCATTCATTTTTCCTTCTATCCTGACTAGTCTGCCAGTTCCTGCTGCTGAAAAACATCCCCACAGCATGATGCTGCCACCACCATGCTTCACTGTAGGGATGGTATTGGCCTGGTGATGAGCCGTGCATGGTTTCCTCCAAACATGGCGCCTGGCATTCACACCAAAGAGTTCAATCTTTGTCTCATCAGACCAGAGAATGTTGTTTCTCAAGGTCTGAGAGTCATTCAGGTGCTTTTTGGCAAATTCCAGACGGGTTTCCATGTTCCTTTTACTAAGGAGTGCCTTTCGTCTGGCCACTCTACCATACAGGCCTGATTGGTGGATTGCTGCAGAGATGGTTGTCCTTCTGGAAGGCTCTCCTCTCTTCACAGAGGAACGCTGGAGCTCTGACAGAGTGACCATCGCGTTCTTGGTCACCTCCCTGACTAAGACCCTTCTTCCCCGATCGCTCAGTTTAGAAGGCTGGCCAGCTCTAGGAAGAGTCCTGGTGGTTCCAACTGTCTTTCATTTACGAATAATGGAGGCCACTGTGCTCATTGGGACCTTCAAAGCCGCAGAATTTTTTCTGTATCCTTCCCCAGATTTGTGCCTCAAGACAATCCTGTCTCGCAGGTCTACAGACAGTTCTTTTGACTTCATGCTTCGTGTTTGTGCTATGACATGCACACTCAACTGTGGGACCTTATATAGACAGGTGTGTGCCTTTCCAAATCATGTCCAATCAACTGAATTTACTGCAGGTGGACTCCAATTAAGCTGTAGAAAGATCTCAAGGATGATCAGTGGAAAAAAGATGCACCCGAGCTCAATTTTGAGCTTCATGGCAAAGGCTGTGAATACTTATGTAAATGTGATTTCTTAGTTTTCTATTTTTTGATAAATTCAAAAAGTAAAAAAAAAAACGTTTTCACATTGTTATAATGGCCTATTTTGTGTAGAATTTTGAGATAAGAGATTGAATTAATACAATTTGGAATGAGGCTGTAACATAACAAAATGTGGAAAAAATGAAGCGCTGTGAATACTTTCCGGATGCACTGTAGGTCTGTGACCCACTTCATGGGTACCAGTGGAGAAATGTGTAATTTTGTATTACTGTAATTCACTTTTCTAACTGTTATTTACCAAGTACACAATTCAGTTATCCTTTCTTTAATCAAACAACAAAATACCTTTCTATAATATAATTTGAGAATTTATATCTTTCTATCTATCTATCTATCTACCTTGGTCATATCCCTCAAGAGGGGTGAACGACAGCAAGACACACACATACAATAACAAAGAAACTAAAAGGGAAATAAATAACAAAAAAAACCCACACAAAATGTTTTGGACCATGGACAACCCAATTGCCCAAACACCCAAACAAGTTAGGCACCTCGGCACCCAAGTTGGTCATGCTTTCGTCCCTTCAGATGAAACGGGACACCAGAAAGCGGCCATGTCACTCGGGTCAGGGTGACACAACACACTCTTTTGTTCAACAGCAGGGCCTGACAGCTTTCGCTGGTTTACCCCTGCCGCATCATACGGGTGCCCAGTCCACCCTTAAGAACGCGTCCACAATCCCACTATCCTATTTATCCTACTACCCTAGAGAATTTATATCCATATATAAATTCTTAAAAGCCCTCCAAAATTGTCAATGGTTAATTTGAGTAAATATAAATAAAAAACTCTCCACACCAAAAGGCCATGTTTAAACTAAAGACACCCAGCTTTATTTTTGCTTGGAAATACATGAAGTTGACATCAGCTATTTTAAAAAACAATTCATAAAATATAACGAACTGATTCACTGATAGTATTCACACACATGATTTCTTTCCTGAGCACTAAACTTCACTGCTGATGTCTTTTTCAGTGGACTAGATAGGCTTTTGTCTTTTCCGTCTCAATACAAACATTTCTCTCTTGCAGAGGGTCAGAGGAAAGAAGGGGAGCCAAAAAGTCTTTGATGGTAAACAGATGATGTGTGACCTGAAGGAATTGTGTTGATCCAAGCTTTAAAAGAATTCTCACTTGAACGTGACCTTCATACCCCAAATAAAAAGGTACGGAAAAAAAAAATCAATATTGAGCAAACAATGGATCAATCTTCAACTTGAATGCTAGTCTGTGTTGTTTTGGACCGAAGGACACCATAGGTTGGGTTGGTACCCATATATAATCAAGTTAATTCTTTAGATTGTTATATATCAAATGGGTTTTGAAACAAAATTATTTGGGGTTCTTATAACTTAATAACATGACTAAGGGGGATTTAAAACAATGATCCAAATGTTGGTGTTAAAATACAATAACAACAACAAAATAGATGATTGTGTTTTAAAAGGTAATGTTTTGAAACGTCAGCTTTAACCAATCCCCCAAATTGAATCATTTAGACTAATCTCAAATTACATTAGAATTGGATCATGTTCTACCAAACAGTTCTCCAAAACTGGGTCATTTATGTTAGGATGCGGCATACCACCGTCCTTCAAAGGGTAGACGGACTGGAGGACCTCTCACCTATTCATTGTCACCAACACTTGACTCTAATTAGGAGGCAAGTAAAGGACTGAGCCAGAAGCATAAGCCGTCGGATCATTATTTGCCCTTGATGTCCTGAATTTTTGTTCTGTGTATATCTATAGTCAATCTTTTTGGACCATCTGAACTTAATCAACTGTGAGTGTATTCCTTACTGTGTTTGTTGTCCCCCTACGTGCGGAGTGCCTTTTGTCAATTCCCTTTGCCCCCAAATAAACTCTTTTCATTCAGGTCACGTGTCTATGCTTGGGTCCACCCCACCAAAACATTATGAATTATTTAGATGATGATTTGTAACAATTTAGGTAATTTCTGATCTAAGAGTTTGATGATTGATAGTGAGTGTAGATGCATGTAGATGTAAAAAATGAGTATGGGGTTGAGGGTTATTATGTTTGGGTGGAGAGGATCCAAGTACGGACACATAGGCCCAGGGCTTGAGGTTAGAAGATAGGGTGAGGGGTTAATGTTAACAAAAATAGGGAAAACATAGTGTATCCTGGAAAAAATCTGACAAAATGACCCAAAAAATCTACGACCAGAAAATATTTGATTTGGAATTGGTTTTACTAGGATTTTCCACAATGTTTTCAAATAGGATATTTTACTGTGTTATCTGCTTGTCATGCCATATGGCTCCAAGACAGCAGCACCGGTTTTTGTGTAGTTGGACCGCTCTGATTGTCTGTGCCATGAAAACAGTCAGATCCAAATTCTTGGTTCAGGCCGTCTTGCTTTTCACCTTGCGTCATGCCTTTCTGTCATTCTTTTTAGGCGCAGGTATTTGCCCCTGAGGTGCAAGCGGTGGTTTTGAGAGGCGCAAGGTGCACTTTTGTTCTCCTGTCAGGACCTGTGTGGGCCTGGGGGTGTTGCCGACTGAAGCACGGGGACGGTCCATTGTCCCTGCGCATTCCAATCATCCAAGAATACGGGCGAAGCAGGGGGGTTCATTTTAGAGCGACTATCGAATTGGGTGCGTGAATTCAGAGATTACAGAATTGTCTTCCCTCGTTGTCCTCTCGCCTCATGCTGTTCCATCCCGTCGGCAAATGCACCTGCTTGAAATCCGAACCCACCATGCACTAGATGCCCCTCTCCCCCATCTCTGTCGTTTTATATAAACGCAGCATGTGCCACACACATGGGTGTCCGCTTACCCGGTTGAAAATGGACTCTGGGTATTTTCTAAGCTATATTTAACTTCAAACGTTACTAGTGTAAATGGAGATCTTTTTGGAGCGGCAGAAGAAAATGCTTTCATATATCCAACTGTTGCCTTGAGTTACGAGCTGCGGGTCATCTTTAGGCCAAACATTTTGCTTTCTCTTGCAAGGGCAATCTTGTAAAATGAGTCACAAATCCTTGGAGAATTGTCCAAAATAAGCCCCAAACTTTTTTTTAGCTATCTACTTATAGTAGTACTGTATATCATAAAATTAAAAAAAATTACATTTGTACTGGAAACATAATCTGAGTGGGGTATCTGCACAATTTAGCCTTGACTTTTATGAAATGATTGGCATAATGCAAATGGTAACACTTTATATGAAACAGAGTACTGTGATCCTTCACTACTTCGCACTTCGTGACCAAAGTGCATCGTAGAGTGAAAAGTTTTATATGATTAGTTATCCATTAGGCTCCATATGCAACCAGAGGCCTGACTGGCGGCACTTTTCTGATTTTCTGTCCACCAAAAAGTGAACTGCAAACGTGCGGCTGGGTTCCATTATGGCCGACTGCATAACGCTGCAAGCGGGGACTGGCAGAATGCACTTCTGTCGGGCCTAGCGGCTCATTTTTACTGTTACTGTACTCCTGCTTAGAATTAACAACACTTGTTCTTCCGCAATCCATTATCCTCAAACCTTTATTACTGAGAGCGGGAACCAGCAGAAGGCACAATTTGTCGGGAGACGTGGTATTCGGTCATGCCTCAAATAAAATGCGTGGTTGTGGCCACAATTCTTTATCACTGGCACACAATTGATGAGAGCATGGACCGGCAGATTGTGACCTGCCCGAAATGAACACCTCTGCTTTGTAAGCAATGTATTATCTGTGGCCAACTTTTAGTGGGTTGACAGAGTGCTTGCTAAAAATGAAGGGCTTTAGTATAAGACTGTACCTCTTTAAAACGTAAGCAACATATTAAGACATTTTTCCTCACTGGGACAGGTCACAGTCCCATATTCTTGATCCTTTTTTGTGGTGCAACCAAACATCGCAAAAAACAAAACAAAAACAAAAAGGCTTGCACAATTTACATTTGAGCTCTTTTTCCCCCTTGAAAATATTTTAACAGTTTTTTCCCTAGGGTCGTAGGTGATCTGGAGCCTATGTCAGGTGAGTTTCATGTGTGGACTGATTGCTAGCCAATCGCAGGGCACACAAAGACAGACCCAAATACTCATTCATACAGACAATTTTGATTTGCCAATGACCTAACATGTATGCGTTTGAATGGGGAGGAAACCGCAGTGCCCGGAGAAAACCTACTCAGGTTCGGAAAGGACATGAAAACCCCACACTGGGAGGTTTGTAGCTGGAATTGAACCCATGACCTCTGAACTGCGAGGGAGAGTGCCAACCAGTCATCCACTCTGCCGCCTAGATTTGGCAGTTGGCAGATTATTTTCTCACTTTCTGAATATTTATATTTTACAAGAAAATAAATTCTGATAGAGCAGATGAAAAATAATCATGCTCATGTTAAGAATTACTTTTCTTATTTAAAAAAAATGTGGTCTTGGGTTAGAAAAAAACAGAATTCAGATATACATACTGTATATGTTTTTGCAGGATTGGTTACAGTCTCAAAGTATTTGGACCTTGAGACATGTGCGCACTTGTCGGTGCATGCATGTAACTGGACCCCCGTGGTGCAAGTAGGGACAGGTGCGCCACCACCTGACCACACCCGGGGGCCACACGGCACCTCCTGTCCCTAACACCTGTCCCCTTCGTCTGACCCCACAACACGACATTCACTTACCTCTACGACAGGAAGGCAGGTCGCCGGACCATGACGAGGCGAAGAGGAGTCGGGTCCGGCTTGTGTATTATCACAGCTGTCCCGTCTGAAATGAAAGCTGATAAATGTCTTTACGGCCCCATTCTGATGCACATTGACTCAAGATGAATGTAGTCGGCGGAACAGATGGAAGAGTTTCACTCATGTTTAAACTAAAAACGTTTTTTTTTTTCATGACAGGACATGACTACCTACCTACCTATCCATCTCCATCCACCTATGTACTGACCAACCTACCTAAGATTTTTATTCTCATATAGAAATACTGCTTGTTTATAATTCTTGTTTTATTATTTCAGAATGTCTTTTGAGAATGATTTTGTAACAGAACATTTATTTTAACATTTCTTTTCAATTAAATAATAGTTGACAATTCATTTTAAAGATTACAACAATAAGAAAACTAAATCCAAATACCCAAAACTATTTAAAAAAAGAGAAAAATAAAGAAAATTTGATTTTTTGGCTTTAATAATGAAATTTGTCAAGATAAATGTAAAAATCTCCAAAATAATCTTGAAAACAAAAATACGTATTTTTAATTTGCGAAATCAGATCAAAATTAAGAACTTTATTGCTTGTATAAAATAACATAAAATGAGCAATATTATCAGCCAACATAAAATATATATTTTTCTGCCCTTTAAACTCAGCCAACACGCTAACACCGTTTACACTAGCCTAATATTGCCTTTCCTGGGCTTCATTGTGCAAGTTTGACAACAAATTGCTGGATGTAAAGTTGAGTTGATCCATCAAAGTAGAAAATATAACAAGATTCCCTTTTAGCATTTAAGATGATTAAAAACCATGTGTGTTGGTCATCCTTACTTGGGTACTCTTTAAATTCTTTGTAAATTATGCAAAACAGCTATAACTGCAAAAAAAAATATGAGACTGATAAGATCCAACAAACACAACACACAAAATAGTTTTTTCTCTTTTATGTTGAATAACCACTTGATTACATCACATATAGAGTATCCTAAAATGTACAACACTTGGTCATTATGTTTATGTCTGGAGTATTGCATTCATTATTAACTTAATTTTCTTCTTTTTTGGGTCATTATATCAACATCATATATCAATTTCAAGAGAAATCAAATGAGAATACCAGACTATGAGAAGGACATTCGGGATGCCGACCATAATTTGACGAACAAACAAGTCTTTGTGACATCACTGTTGTGTCTAATGCTATCAGGCTGATAAGGATGGTGGCCAGAACGGTGTTTTAAAAAGAAATGAAATTGTCAACTGTGTGTGTGTGTGTAAGAGACAGAAAGTGAGAGAGTGGGAGAATGAAAGGGAGGGAGAGGTCATAGCAGCCTGAAGGCCATTGTAAATTCCTCGTTGGCCTAACCAAAGACATTCTTCTCTGCTGTTTTCCTTTCTAATCTTAACGCTCAGATTACCAGCTACAGGGCCTGACCAGATGAGGAGAGGAGGGTGGCATGTGAGCGTGCACGTGTGCCCAAACATACGTACATGCACACACAAACCCCGCACACACTCAAGTGTGTCATGTGTTTTTTTTTCAACCTTAGGAAAGCAATCCCAAGGGAGAATGCAGAGAGGATTCCCACATGTTGGCAGCACCCATGCAGTGCAACATAAACAAAAAAGCACTCAATTCTTACTTGTTGGGAACTTCAAATTAAGCCTTTCCAGATGAGCGTACTTTGCTTTCATGGCAGATAAAAATAAGCCGGCAACTGCAAGGTGTAAGCGGGTACTATTTAGCAGCTGGAAAAAAAGAATTGTTTTTATCAAAAAAATAAAAAAGAATGGGTAATCTTCTGGAAAAAAAGAAAAGTGAATACTACATATATTTTTAAGTAAGGTATTCCTGTAGTTGTACGACATTACTGGCAATGAATTATACCGCCGAAAACTTTTCTCCATCTGCAACTGTTTGTTTAAAACAGTTTCAATACAATTTTTATTATTATAATACATATACAGTGGAACCTCGGTTTTCGAACGCCTCTCAGTTCGAACAAATTGGAGTCCGACCAAAAATTGAGAAATTCTTGCTACGCTGTTCGGTCAAAAAATGGGAGTTCGAACTCCGGTAATGCGTGAGTGCGTACGCTAGGGTGCGATACTGATCTGCGTACGGGTGTAGATCGCTCTTTTCGTGACCAACTGTTATCGCATGTGGACATGCTTTGTTTTGCTTTCGCTTTTAATATAGGTGTACGAAGTGTTTTAGCCCCCAATTATCCCTCCGAAGAAAGTCAGTGCAAGCAGCAAAGTTGCTACAGGTGAAAAAAGAAAAGTAGTGTGTAGAACTATTGCTGATCTTGCCTGCGCCTACTGCTGACCACCACAAAGGTAAGAAATCCTATTCATAATTCTTTTCTTTATCCTTTTTTTTAATATTCATGTCAGTGTAATCTTTCGTACGGAAGATTACGATAACGCGAACGTACGATTAGCCTGGTTTAGCTTTAAGTTTTTGTTAAACATTCAAGGTAAACATTCAGGACTAAAACGATTTACATTATTTTTAATGGGAAAAATGATTTCGGTGATCGAACAAATCGGTTTTCGAACAGGGTTCTGGAACGGATTATGGTCGAGAACCGAGGTTCCACTGTATAAGCTTTTTGTACAGCTTTTTTAGTTTATTTATGAACAACAATAGTTGTATAAAAAGTTTATATAAAAAGCTTTTTTTATAATATGATACATATGATTTAGAATGGCTCGCGACCCTACTGGGGATAAGCGGTGTAGCTAATGAGATGAGACATTTAGAATGAGAAAAAATATCTGATTTGTTATATGTCGTAATTGCCAATCTGGAGCACCAGTCAGGACTGCTGATTGGTGGACACTCCCTTTTAAACCCCCGGCTTCCTCTCAGTCATTGTCAGACCGTTGCGAGCTGTTGTATTCCACCCAGTGAGCATTCCTGTCCGACTCCGTTTCTGCTAAACCTTTCTCCTGCCTGATCTTCGTTTTTGACCCGTTTCTGGACCTGATTACACCCGTTCTGCCTGCCCCAATTACCTGACTCATTGTTGCCTCGTTACCTGCCTGCCTCATGCCTACAACCCTGATTACGAACTCGACATCGCCTCTGATCTCCAGGCCCGGCCAAACGGCTTACTATTCCTGCTTGTCTTTGTCCGACACGAAAGTGTCACTCCCGCCTCGCTCGCTCCTGTTTTCCGTCAGTCCTCGGATAAAGCAAGCAAGTCTTACTCTCCCTCTCTTTTCAAAAAAAAACTGAGAAACGTATGCTATTGAGTCCTGTGTCCGTTCTGGTCTGTGACAGTATATTTTAAATATTTTTTATCATTTATTAATTTACTAAAGTAAGAACATTAATTTAACCTCCATATTAGAAAAATGGAAAGAGATACCTATATTGATAAGCGTTTTTTATTGTATTAGAAAAAAATTGCCCTTTGGGATTTTTTGTCTAGTAGCAAAATAAAATGTAGTAAAATAAAAATCTCAATACCTAAATTGGTTCATTTATGACGATTCCTAAAAAAATGTCAACCATATCAGTAAAGTTTGTGCATTTTACAAACAAAACAAAACAAATCCCTAAATGGGAAAAATTATGCCAATAGGTCAAGATATATGTATTTGTATTTTTACTAAAATGAAAAATAAATTATATGGCATAGTGTTCCACACGGCTCCAACTGATTCTAAAAACTGTCAATATTGCGTTATGATGATTCATACTAAACAATCAAGCCATTTCAAATATTTGTTTCTATCAATTAAACACCATTCATGGAAGATAACTCCATGATATGATTGAATAATGGCTTGCATGAAAAAATAAGAGTACAGGATTCAGTCAACGCTCACTGCCCAAAGATAGCTGGGATGGGCACCAGGACACATAGACCCCAGCTCAGTGGTGCAAAAATATGGATGGATGGATTGATTGATTCAGTAAACTGCATTATAACCGACAACTGCATAATCATAAGTCCTTCTTATTTTGTCGCTGTGGGGTTGTTAGCACATCCTCGACTCAAACCCGCCACAACACGAGTCATGAAAAAGTTAAAATGCGAAAAATATTAACATTGAAAGCTGCAATGTTTTACCCATTCTAATCACTTAAAGTTACTGAACACATAATTGTAAACAAACTGTGATCCCCTCGTTTATCGCGGTTAATGGGGACCATGATCCCCCACGATATGCAGAAATCTGCAATGTAACCACCCCTCCATTTTAACAAGCACTCTGCCAATCCCTACTCCCAGTAGTAGTCGACCAGGATAATGGTTCTGTTTATTGCATGCACAATACAGGATGAAAATCTGCAAATCAGAGCAACTGTAAATAATAATAATAATAATAATAATAATTTCCTTGTATTGTCATTCTGTGTAACAATGTACACAGAACGAAATGTCGATTGCACCTGACCCGTTGTAGCGAGCCGATGCAGCCGCAGCCAACAGAGGGCGCCGCCGACCACTTTTTAAGTCTTAGGAATGACTCGGCCGGGGCGCGAACCTGGACCTCCCAGTCTCAAAGCGGGCGCCTTACCATCTAGGCTACTGAGCTGGTATCGCGATGTAGCAAGGGATTACCATATTTTCATGACCATAAGTCTAACGTTTTTTTCAAATTGTGTGCGCGCATTATTGTGCAGTGCACCCTGTGCATGATATAAAGCGGCAGGCGAAGACCAGCTCGGTGGCTTTCGAGTTGGGAGACAGCCCCCAGACTGGGAGATCAGAGGTTCGAGCCTTCGCTGAGTCATACCTAAGATTTACAAAATATTGGGTGAAACCCGGTGTTTTTGTGAGATAGTTAACATTTGCAATTAAATGCAACTTGTTTCTGATCTCCAGTGACTTCCATCTATGCATCTCCTGTTTGAACTCAACAAGCGTAACGTGTGCAGAAAAGGACTTGTGACGTCACGCGCAATGCGTCCATTGTTTGACGAAGTACTCATGGATGCTAACGCCGTAGCGTATGTAGCAATTCCAAAGTTACTGTTCTATCGAAGGCTGAGCAGAATTGTCCCACTAAATATTTATCAAATTCAAAACTTTACTTTCTCTCCATTAAATGCTTTCCGTGTTTTTGTCCACTGTGGTGTGTTGATTTCTATGCTACGCAGAATAACATAAAAACCAAGCAGCCACAACAGAAGTGAAGATTGATGAATAAATGGTTTGCAAGTGGAGAAAGCTGGAAAATGAACTTCGACAAGTTTTTATCGTTGTGTTTAACTTTGTAATCAATACTTAAATAAAACACAACATAACTCAGTTTTGCTCCTGCTCTATTTTTAAATATGCTCGTCTGTGTTGGCGAAAGGCGGCTGTAACCCTATCATGCGGTGCGGCGATAAAGGATTGTGACCAAAACCATGCTTTTTATTTAAGGTGCGCCTTGTGTTAAATACAAACACAGAACCAACTACGGAGACTGCGCCCTTTAACATTGTGCGCCTTATGGTCATGAAAATACGGTACTGTATTTCATTTAAGTCCGGCAATGATGGAATGCGCCAGAGACTCAAACCGAAAAAAAAAGTCCTCCGCCAACCTCTGCTCTGTGCAATAGTCAACCGGCGATAAAATATTGTGCTAGAATGGCATGGTTCCTAATAGAAGTTCCTTATGCTCGCAGAAATATGAAATTGGGGATGATGGATCCTGGTTAGATGAGTGCAGTCCATTTCATGGTGAAATACAGCAAAGACAAAAAAAGAGCCGGCAGGCCCAACAAAAGTGCCCTCTGCTGGTCTCCACTCCTAGCAATATATGATTGGGGATAATGGATTGCAGAAAAACGAGTGCAGTTAGCGTGTTGTTGGACAGAACTGAGAAAAAAAGCCAGCGGGCCCTACCAAAGGTGCGCTCTGAAGACCCCACTTGAAGTAATATGTGATTGGGGAAAATGGATGGCAAATATTTTACAACCCGCCATGCACTGACGCCATGAGGTAGTGATGGATTACAGTAGCACTACTTGCAAAACATTAGCTTTTGTGGGTTGAGATTTACGGGAAGGTCGCGTGCCAAAATGGCATTTTTGTCATTTCAAGTTTCTTCAATCATCTCAAGTTAATGTTTTTTAATCCTCCCACCCGTCCTTGAAACCAAACAGAGCTAGCCAATGCTGTCACCTGATCCAAGCAAAGAGGGGGGTGGGGCACCTCAAAACCCCTTCTGTGGCTTGGGGGGCTCCATGTTGCTATTCTCCGAGCACCCAGCAACTCCAATCCTCCAACAACAGAGCGTTCTGTGGCTCATTAACCTCCCAGTGGAGGGGACTTAAGGGGGAGAGGGCATCAAAGTGGCAGGATCATTGCAGACTCAGGCAGCAATCCTACGGTGGGGGTCCGGAGCCGCGGCGTCTCACCCCCTAATGAGAGGCCGTGACATGCACGTCCGCACGCAGGTTAACCCTTCAGGCCAGCTGAAAAAAAGTCTGTCATGCTGTGTCCTAAACTACGGAGAAAAAAAACAAAACCAAAGTACCACAGAATTGGTAACAACATGTCTAAACAAGAACTAGAAAGAAAAAAACAAACCTGGAACCGTAAAATGCAAGGAGTAAAGTAACAAAGTAACCGGAAACTGACCAACCTGACATGGAAGTGGGAATAAAACTGACAATGAAAACCAGGATAACAATGCCATAAGGCAATGACAATGACAATGAAAATGACAATGACCCAACAAAGTACAAAATCCAGTCATATTATGTAGGGCAAAGATGATTAGGCACAGATGTGTGAAGATTGGTCACGTCTGTTCCAAAGCCGGTTGGGGCCCTCTGGTGGAAGGAGGCTTATTAGACCCTAAAGTAGTGGAAATGAATTCATTTTTTTTAACAAGTGCACAGCTGATTAAGAATTACAAGATATTGATTCGTGATGAAGGAAAAATATTGAGGAAAGGAAACAACCTCTTGAAATGTTTTATAAGCTGGCCTCCTTCAAAATCTGCAAAAAACTCCTGAAAATATTCTATGAGACAGTTGTGGCAAGCGCCCTCTTCTATGCGACAGCGTGTTGGGGAGGCAGCGTCAAGAAGAAG
This sequence comes from Urocampus carinirostris, assembly GCF_059441175.1. Lineage (NCBI taxonomy): Eukaryota > Metazoa > Chordata > Actinopteri > Syngnathiformes > Syngnathidae > Urocampus > Urocampus carinirostris. Next base: position 57,706,711 of record NC_142351.1, on the reverse strand, counting down.
GATGCCTCTCGTCTCAATAAACTGGCTAGGAAAGCGAGCTCTGTTGTGGGTAAAGAGCTGGACAGCCTAACAACAGTAGCTGAGAGACGGGCACTGGAAAAGCTGCGGTCAATCGTGGACAATCCATCGCATCCACTACACAGCATTATCTCCAGACAGAAGAGCAGTTTCAGCGACAGACTGCTGTCACTGTCTTGTACTACGGACAGACTGAAGAGATCTTTTCTTCATCATGCCATGAGGCTCTTTAACTCTACCCGGCAGAGTAAAAGCCCACAGTAAACCACACCACCTACATTGCATATTACCGAATCTTATTGCAATATGTATTCTGTGTAGCACTATTTAGTTATTCTATATAACACGCTACAGTGGGCATTTGCACGTCACACTGGGTATTTGTATATTGTATTCTTTTTGCTTTATTATTGTATTGTTCTCAGCTCAGGGATGCTGCTGGAAATGTGAATTTCCCTCTGGGGATGAATAAAGTATCTATCTATCTATCTATCTATCTATCTATCTATCTATCTATCTATCTATAATGAAATCTTACATCCCTGATTCATAATTTATTTCTGAACTTCTGGGAAAAAAAAAAAAAAAAAAAACAGCCCTCCAGATAATGCACACTAAATTCAATAGTCCGGCCCCGAGAGAATATTTTTCTCTACTGTGTGGCCCCTGAGCTAAATTGAGTTCAACACCCTTGCCTTAAAGGGACCTTAACGAGGCACCAAAGCATTGGAGCTCTGCAAAAACACAACAATCAGTCCATCGGCACAAGTGAGGGGAAGCTGCAAACACAACGAGAGGTGCGAAGGAGTAGAGGGAAACGAAAGGACAGGCGGGCTCTTTTTTTGGGAGCGGCAAGATCAGCAAGCAAAGAGTTGTGAGCGGCAAGATCAGCAAGCAAAGAGTTGTGAGAGGGAGGGTAAGGCCAAAAGGGTGAGGCACCTTGCAGCAGCTGGCCTCAATTTTGCAGCTTTTACAGCACGATGTGTACGTGTGGGCGCGTGTACATGTGCACGCCTCACAGAGGGAGGGCTGAGACCACTGGCGCCGGGAGGGGAGCAACAGGTCACAAAGGATGAAGATTATAAAAATACTAGCAGGATGATGGCCTTGGTTCTGCCTGCGCACAGTTGTTGTATGCATGTGTGTGCATGTTTGTGTGCGTTTGTTGGTATCCCCCTACATAGCTACAACGCTTGGTGCCACGGAGTGATTCGGCTCACATCCTGGATATTTTTTCAAAAACTTACACTTTATTTCTAAAAAAATATATTTTTTATTTTTATTGTCCATGTATTTTAATATATGCTCTTTAGATTGGACGATATAAAAAAAATGAGTTGACTTTCTTGCAAAATAAGTAAATTACATTGAAAACAAAAAATATATGATACTTGATCTGCTTATCAAAGAAAAGGAGCGAGTATGTGCTATGGAACAGGACAGGAAAATTGTTTAGGAGTAGCTCCAGTGGCTTTCAAGTCCTCTGTTATTAAACGTACACTGAAACGACCCAACCTTGATCCAGAAAGCTTATGCAATTATAGACCTATGTCAAACCTAGCGTTTCTTTCTAAAGTACTTGAAAAAGTTGTGGCACAGCAGCTGAATGATTTTATAACAGAGAACAATCATTTTGAATCCATGCAATCAGGGCTAACCACTCTACTGAGACAGCCCTGATTAAGGTAACCAATGATCTTTTACTGGCAATGGACTCCCGCGCCTCATCACTCTGTCTGCTGCTGGACCTTAGTGCTGCCTTGACACTGTGGACCATAAAATCTTACTAGACCGGTTGGAAAAGTGGATTGGTCTCTCAGGAACTGTCCTCTCATGGGTCAGATCCTACCTCTTCCGCCTTAACTCGGAAAAGACATAATAGTTAGTTATTGGTCCATCCAAATGCCGTGACTTGTTCTCAAAAACTACTCTGAACATTGAGAAATGTAATATCACCCAGAGGGACTCAGTAAAAAATTTAGGTGTCACATTTGACCCCAATCTGTCCTTAAAAAACACACATTAAGAATATTATTAGAACAGCTTTTTTTCCATCTTTGCAACATTGCTAAAATTTGCCATACGCTGTCTCAGTCGGATGCGGAGATTATAATTCATGCATTTGTTACCTCCTGTCTCGATTACTGTAATGCACTACTCTCTGGTCTCCCGAAGTCCAAAATCAAGAGGCTTCAGCTGGTACAAAATGCTGCAGCGAGGCTTTTACCTAAGGCAAGAAAGTTTAATCACATTACCCTGATTTTAGCCAACCTGCATTGGCTCCCTGTTAGCTTAAGATGTGATTTTAAGGTTCGGTTGGTTATATACAAAATAATGGATGGACTTGCTCCCTCATATCTTTCAGATTTAATCCGGAGCCTTCTCTCTGAAAATGCTGGTCTACCAGTGATCCCAAGAGCCAAGAAGAGAACGGCAGGTTCGAGAGCGTTCTCCATTCAGGCCTCGGTGCTGTGAAATGCTCTGCCCCCTGAGATTCAATCTGCAACCTCAGTGGAACTGTTTCAATCTAGGCTTAAAACACACTTCTATTCTATAGCTTATGAATGACTGATATTTTTTTTGACAATATCTATTTATTATTTGTTATTGCAAGATCCATTGCAGCCTGGTCATCCTGGAAGGGAGATTACCTCATGTGCGGTCCCTTCTCAAGGTTTCTTAATTTTCCTCAGGTTGAGGTTTTTGAGTTTTCCCCTGCCCTCATGTAAATTTTAGATCAGGGGATGGAGTAATAATAGTCCGTGGTTTGCAATAATCTGTGGTCTGTGCAGCCCTTTGAGACTCCTTGTGATTAAAGGCTATAAAAATTAACATGACTTAACTTGAATTATATGGAAGGAAAAGTGGAAGATTTTGAGAAATACTCAAAAATAAATGACCGAGCTGAAGATCAGACCCAGCTCGTATGCATGGGCAGCAGCGAGTTGTAAGCTAACTCTTTGAAACAACAGGTGTAGTTCTTAACATCTAAGAAAAATAAAACTGAACATGGACACAATTGAAGCTTCTCACCCTCTACCATTGCGAAAGAACAATATCCCAGCTGCTATCTTGATATTTACCAAGGGGAAAAAAAACAGGTTAAACTGATGAAGCAAGCAATCTGAATGATCACACGATGAAATGGCATGCTGAGATAGCTAAAAATGCGTAACTTTTAAGGAAACAAGATAAAACACAGAACACGTGGGTTATGATCTGTATAATATATATGAAATTTAATGGACCCCTGAACTTTCTAGAGCAGGGGTCAGCAACCTTTTCGGGGTGGAGTGCCACTTTCGAATTTCCTTGTAAATCAGTGTTCCACACCCAGATCAATGACTTGCACAACATTTTTTTTATATCCGAAAGAGCTGTAATTTTACACCAGTCCGAATATACAACATGGATATACATTGAAATAGTATAACTGACCAATTTATCTTCCACTATTGTTGTTCATAAATAAACTAAAAAATGAATGTGAGCAACATGTGGAGAGGCCTTTTTACCACAAGAATCAACCTGAATCAACCAATGAACTACAATCAAAAACAAGTGACATGGACACTTACCATACCATTCATCAATGAAATCTTATTGCAGAAAATGTAAAAACCTGAAATAACAGCAACAAGGCAGAAGGCTACTTAAAAATAAGTGCAAAAGAAATAACAGCTGATTTGGTCTCAGATATAAATGGTTTTCCGTGTTTTGCTATGTATGCATTGAGCAATGTGATAGCTTGCTTCAGTGTTGGTGTTTTTAGCAGTGACAAAGGTTTATAGGGTCTGTGTTTGTTTGCCGTACCTGGACACAGCTCGTTTTAATTTTAATGTTTACGCCTTGAATTCATGTTTCGTCTCGTAATGACATTTTACACATGATGTGCAAGGTGCAACGCTCTCGAGGCATAATGCACAAACAGCACAGTCTTTTTTTGCACAAGTCCCCAGTTGTCAGTCAAAGAACGAGATTTTTTTTGCTGACAGAGCTGTCATTATTCATCCATTTATCTCGCGCCGCTGTTTCTGTGGCTGGGTCAAAACACGTATTTCTCCTCTTCTGCGAGTCGCTGTGCAGACACACACTCGCACACAAAGCAGAAGAGGAGGGGTGCTGCCGTAAAGACTCTAAACAACACGGCGCGCAACTGAAAATGTCTAAATTTCAGGTAAAAATGTGCATATTTTAAAAAATAATGATTATTATTTTGCCGTGCACTCGCGTGCCACTGGTTAACCCTTCGCGTGCCACTGCTGTCATAGGTTGCTGACCCCTGATCTAGAGTGTTGGTAATTCGGGACATAGATGAACTGAATAGATATGGACAAAAGTATAAGTGTGTCAATGAGTGTGCAGTAACAAGGCGTGAGGATAAACTTATGTAATGACATCTAACCAAAACACATTTTTGACAGATATTGAAATATGACTCCAACAAAATATCGGCAAGGAAATGTATTGGGCACACTGACTATAATAATTTAAAACTGGATGATCAATTAGACCCTGACAACGAGTTCCTTTTATCGATCTCAAATAACTGCAAGTGTTAAACTGAAAATAAAAATAATAGTACTGTCAAATCCAAAGCGAAATTCTCAATGATTCACCTCAACAGTAGAACCATGTATGCAATTGTTGCAACAATTACTGAATACGTGCAGCACTTTGAGAACCCGTTTTGTGTTGTTTCAATGAAGGGAGTAAATTTTGAATTAAATAACTAATTTAAACTATGTCAATAGAGCAAACAAAAATGGAATAGAAGAAGTCGCTATGTGTGCAAGAGATTTAAAATAATACAAAACATGTAATTGGAAATCAATAAATTACTTAAATGCTTAATATTAGAAATTAGAAACGAAAAAAAGAGAATCATATATAATAATTTGCGTATACAGATCAGGTAGCTCAAGTTTAGAAACTTTCATAAATTGGCCTCAAAAAACATATTCAGCAACAAAAAACAAAACACTAGTCATCTGTGGGGATTTTAACATTGACTTGATGAATCTAAACAACCATAAAACCACTGATGACTATATTAACAGAATGTACAGCATGAGTTTATACCAAACTATGTTAAGATCGGGTAGAATTACATCACACAGTGCAACACTTATTGACAATATCTTTACAAATAATATTGAATTTGTAAACGTTAGTGAATTATTGGTTTTGTGATATATCTGACCACCTGCCATTCTTTACATTGTATAAGATTGAGTCAAAGATTAACTATAAAACTGGAACATGGGATACTGTGATCACACCAATATTTTATTTTTACAGTCCAAATTATAAAATCTGCTTGATCAATGGAGTTTTACACTGCACAACTACTACTTAAGGTGAACAAAGATGTACAGCCAGAGAACATCAATAAATATTTCCTCAGAAAAAAAAGGAAGCTAAAATTTGAGGGGATGTAGTAGCTTCAAGATCCAACCGGTGAGAACCACCAGGAAAAGTATGTGTGTGTCTGTATGTGGAGTTAAACTTTGGAACAAATTACAGGATGACCTCAACCAATGTCCAAATATTGACCTGTAAAAAAAACAAAAAACAAAAAAACAATATTGTCATGTCACGAAGCGGAGCGGTAAACAGTCAATAAGGACCCATTCGCATAGACGTACTCACAATTTATTGGGGGGGATGAGGAAGGTGCGCACACTCGATCCGGGGATCGATGGTTGCGGAGTGGATTAGAAATCCAAACAAAAGAAAAGTTGTCAAAAACAAACAAATGGATCAGACCAAAAACAAAACAGGATCAAACGCAGGCAAACCTACAGACTAGGCATTTCTCCGAGCCAAACAGAACTTGCAGAAATCTCACAGAAGGTTCACAAAAATCTCACAGGTTTAACGAAGTTTAACAAACGCTCAGGCAAAACACAGTTAGAAGGAACGTGTTTAAGTACTCCAAAAAGCAATCAGTCAATGCGCCTCAGCCGGTGTCCATGGGCGGGGCCAATTGGGCCGCATAAGCCTTATACACAGTTCCCGTATGGCGTCACAACATCCGGGGTATATTCCGACCCAGCGCCATTACTGAGGGCACGTTATCGGCACTAGGTAGTGGCGAAGAGTCAACCCAAAATTACTATGCAAAAATGGTTTTCTCTTGTTGGATCAATGGTTGTTCGAATTTCTCGAATGGAGGTTCGGTAAAGTTCGGATTATACCAAACACCAGTCTTAAGAGTGTGAGAATACAAAGCTTTTTTCCGAACAACGGAGGAAGTTGTGGCTAGCAAGGATAAACAGAAAAGAAGCTCCTTCAAAATATGCGAGAATTTGCTCAGAGCACTTTGTGTCAGGTAACAATCTTAAAATTTGATGACATACGTAATATATTTAGGGTTGTGTGTAGTGGATCTGCCACCATAGGTGGTGGTCAACAAGGTACTTTTCAGCTGCCAAGTGCAAGTTACATATGCTTTTGTGCTACCTTTACACATTAGAAGTAGCATTAGCTTAACAAGTAAAAGCACATAAAAATAATCTGTACAGATGCTGTACAGCTGTTAATAAAACAGGTACCGCCTGTCTTGGTTAAACATAACCACGTCTGCAATCAAATAACGATTTCAACTGGTACATGAAGTTACGTAACCTAAAAGGCATAAAAGGCAAAGTGGGTAACCTAAAAAGGCATAAAAACTGATTGATTAACCATTAAAATGAAACCATAAGAAGGCATTGAGATTTTAGCGCAGCATTACAAGTTATGAATTAAACTAAAATGAAGACTTTTTTTGTGAGAGTATCTTTATAGATGGGTCACCTTGTCTTCTCATGATAACATTAAAAGTATTAGACAATGGATGTAATTTTTGTAAACAAAGCTCTTTTGCCATCGAAGATGGCCGCCCTGGAAGGGTCACATGGGCTGTAGGAACTATGTACTGTATACAGTCATTAGAAGGGTCAAACAAATAATTATGGTTATGATTATGAATACTATTATAACTTTTAACATGACTATTATCTTTGTCATAGTTGTGACTGTTATTATTCTTATTATAAACTATATGACTTTTCATATTGTTATTGTTGAACGTTGTTATTGCGTTGCCTTTGCTACCATGGCTGCGATCGACAACTTTCACAAACCAATACCTCTGCACACGTGGCTGTGTCAAGGGGGTTTAATTAAATTCAAAAGAGTAAACCAGAAAGTAAAGACAAAACTATATTACAATGTGTACGTCTGGTGCCTGCTCATCATATAAAACAAAGAAAATGCGTCCCAGGCGCCATTTTGACAACTCTGTTCACGGGTAATTAGCATTCACATTCACGCTGGACTGGATGATGAAGTTTTTATTATTACAGTTTCTGCAAATGGATAAGTCACAACATTAGCTTTTCTGCTGGCTTTGATCTCCTTGATCTCATTGCAGTTCTCTCTGGTAAGACTGCCAACAAAGCATATCAAAGAACTTTCTTTTCACTTTACATAAAATACATTTTAGAATATCACAATACATTTTTACATCTTTACATTTTAACAAGATACTTTTAACAAGAGATCGTATAGTGGATTTTTTTTACGTTTACAATAGATTCAACATATTTTTCTTTCGTCTGAATTTTAACCCACATCATCCTTCTTTAATGTATATGAGAAAATAGAAATAAAAACAATAATAAGTATAAAAACGGGTACAAGTTACCTGCAAATGGATAAGTCACAACATTAGCTTTTCTGCTGGCTTTGATCTCTTTGATCTCTACAAGGGGAATTCATAATTTAGTAAAACAGAAACAAAACGAAAATAAACCTAAACAGCTTGACAATATCAATCACATTACTGTGCATGTTGAGAAATTTGTCAGCTGGGGTTATAATGTTTAAAATTAACTTCTTTTGTGGAGCGCCAAAAGATGTGTCTTACCATTGCAGTTCTCTCTGGTAAGACTGCCAACAAACCCCGCCTCCCGGTCACATGTCAGAAGCCAAAACCAAACCCCACCCCATACCAGCAGATGGCACTGTTGGACTCATCATTGCAGGAGATTTACCAAAAACTATACACATATTTCAGCAGGAATTTCAATAAAACAAAAGTTATTACTACACCCGTTACAGTTGCACACGAGTCAAACTTACCAGCGATGCAACCTCAAAATGAAAATATTTGCGATAACTCAAGAGACGGTAGAAAATGGCGTATGACAAGCCTTCGTTGTCGTTCGTTGAAATCCCAACCTGTTTTCCAATATGACCACGGACGTTGCTGCAGGGACTTAAATGTATCGCTAGATGGTGGTGTCAACATGTAATTAAACAAAAAATGAATTCCTTTAAATAAAAAAATAGCGAGACTGAACAATTCTATTGCTGTCACTATTATATTATGCAAATTAATTAAACGTTAGATCTATATTTATAGACAAAAGATTGAAGTGAATAAATATGTTGCTGACGATAGTGGTAAAAAAATAAATACAATGAAATTCATTAAATATATAAATATTTATTGGAATAAAAGGAAAAAATACACCAACAATCATTATGGTTGAAGAAAAATGTATTTATTCTACATAACTAGAGCTAAGATAATTATAGGTCATTGAAAAACGAAAACGGGGCGACGGGGTGTATCAACAATGTAACCAGAACTCCTCATTAAAAACATCGTGTTTGTAGTTAAGATTTTTTTTTTTTTTTTTTTTTGTCTTCGATGATCTATTTTGGTTTCTCAAGAACCCAAAGCAAAATCTAGGAAACCAAATGCGTTGCTGAGGGCTCTCTCTAGTGTTAGAAAATTCAAACTACAAGTAGACGGTTTTACTGGAGTTCTTGGTCATTGTTAAATAAAGTGAGAGAAAACAAATCTTACAAACGGCCCATATGCTTTAAAATTACATACATACATACATACATACATACATACATATATATATATATATATATATACATATTATATATATATACATATTATATATATATATATATATATATATATATATATATATATACATATATATATATATATATATATATATATATCTCATCTCATTAGCTGTACTGCTTATCCTTATTAGGGTCGCGGGTGGGCTGGAGCCCATCCCAGCCATCTCCGGGCAGTGGGCAGGGGACAGAAGGCATAATTGTCCGCATTCTTGCTTGTACAAGCAGTTAAAACCTTTGCGAAAGGCTGGGTAAAATAATTACAAGAAAAATTCTGTTGTTTGGTCACTTTAAGTCGCTGTAGTTTTTCTTTTTCCTCGCACTTTTTATCAATTGTTTCTGTTGCACTGCACATTACAGCAATAATTCATGGTTAAATGACTAAAACTAAGTCCCCCTGAGATTCGATCTGCAACCTCAGTGGAAATGTTTAAATCTAAGCTTAAAACACACTTCTATTCTATAGCATATGAATAACCTATATTTTATGTTGACAATATCTGTGTATTATTTGCCCTCATGTAGGTTTTTGATCAGGAATGGTGTCATAATAATCTGTAGTTTACAATAGTCTTTGATCCGTGCAGCCCTTTGAGACTCTATGATTAAGGGTTATACAAATAAACATGACCTGACTTGTCCCTTTCAACAAGACTTGACCCCTTTTTGGTGTAATTGTTTACAGGCTTAATTGGCATCATCGTCGTGGTCATTTTTACTGCTTGACCAGCTTTTTTTTAGGAAAGTCAGCTCAGGGGCAATCACGTCTCCGTCCTGTGATGAAGAAAAATACACAAACAGTTACGTTTTGATATTTAGGCAACTGCTTCATTTCCAGACATCAGAAACGTCACCCGAGGTTTCGTGAAGTCGTTATTGAAGCACCATTGCACAAAGTGCTTTTTAGCAGCAACGAGGCCTTTGTCATCCATCTTCTTATAGTAAACCCGGATCACTTGATCTGCGAAGTGCCTGGGCAGAATTTTAGAAACCTGTCGGAGAGAGAGAACCAAATAAATCTTATGTTCCAGACTACAATCCACTACTTTTTTGCTATATTTTAAACAGTGCGGCTTTAAATACGGCTTTTCTTTTTGTGGTATTGAGGACCTCGGCAAGCTGTTTTTTTCCACGACGCATGCGCTTCAAATACAAAACACCGCGGTGACGTGGAAACATTTATGACCCCCCTTTAGAGGAGAAATTAACTTTATTCACGTATAAGGTGCATGTTTTTGACACAAAACAGATCTTAAAGTTGGGGTGAAGGTTTTACGTGATGTTTTGCGCTATTATATTAGCATATTTGTGAATCAATTATCAGTCCAAAAAATAGTGCTGACCACAATTGCAAAAAATTGGATGCAACAGAAATTGCAACCGGGGTGCGGTGGAGAGAGCACTGGATCACCAGTGATATGGATGACATACGAAAAGGCATTGGATTTTAGCTCATTGTCACACTATTTACTCACAGTATCAGAGACTAATGTTAGCAGATAAACATCGATGTCTACTGGTCTTCATCAAAAGGGATACAATTCCAAATCTGCTGGTGAAATTCTACAGTGCCACCATAAAGAGCATCCTAACGTACTGTATCATGGCGTGGTAGACAGGATGCTCTGCAGTAGATAGGAAAGTCCTACAGAGGATTATAAACACAGCCCAAAAGATCACTGGCTGCCCATTACCCAGCCTGGGGGACAGTGCCTGCTATTGCTACCTCAGCAGAGCTAAACACATCCTGAAAGACGGTCTTTTCGAACTGTTACCATTGGGCCTACGGTTCAGGTTTCACGAGGTCCAAAAGAACAGACCGAGGGATAGCTTCTTCCCTAAAGCTAGCAACACTCCAAACCACAATCTTGAAACACAGTTTTAGGTGCAATGTCCTGGTTCTAAGTGCAATATTTCAGTTTAAAGTGCAAAATACAGGTCATGAATACTTTTTATTAGAGGTAAATACATGATATTTTTCAATTTATGTATATATATATATATATATATATATATATATATATATATATATATATATAATTTTTTTTTTTTTAAATATTGTATACTTTGCCAATTGGAGTGCAACCCTAATTTCGTTGTAACAACACAATGATATTAGGGGTGATTCTGATTCTGATATTAACCTTCCCCCCAAAAACGCGACTCTTGCAGACTCAAACGTCTCTCACTAGAAATTGAGGTAAATTATTCATCAACACCATCTTGAACGGTCACATGATCTCAAAACACGTGATGTAAACAACTAGCAGCAGAACTGAAAAATGACACAGTTGAAAACGGCATAGATGCTAAATTCCCCACACAGTTGGCGCCAGGTGTGCGCCGGGGCTAAAAATGTAAGAATTTGAACATAAATAGGTTTATCTTTATAGCCCTTTAAACCTGTGTTTTTAAACCCGTTGCAGCTCGTACAAATTTAAGCATGAGGCTTTTAATCAAGTGCCCTCTTTTTAGCCTGGAATTTACGGTAGTGATTGTCTGCTCATGAGGGAAATATTTCAAATTAGCTATTTAATTTGATGAGACTGTTGAGAATTGCACTGTAAAAATAAAAACAAAGTCCAATAGATAAACTTCAATAAAAGTCGTCTGTGTCTATCTGACCTGCTGCTTGGAGATGCGAAAGGCTTTGTTGGGGTCGGCTTTACAATAGAAACGCATATTGTCAATGGGGTTCTCCCATTTCATCCCATAGTCAATTTGGATGACCTGAAACCAAAGGTGATGTCAAAAAAAGGATTCTTGCGACTTGGAGGACAACAGAGTTCTGAGAGAGAAAGCAGCGGAGGAACTCACATTGACAATAAAGTCTTCAGGCAGCAGGCTGACATCCAGCGGGCCTGTGTGAGGGACCAAATTGGCCATGTCTGCCTCCCAAGACTGAAGCATTTCCTTCAGGAGGTGAAAAACCCATGACGATTTTATTGAATTGAAATGAAATAAATAACTCTTTATTGTCATTTATATCAACATTGTGAAATATTGTAATGGGAACCAGAACCCCTTTGTGATATGACAAAATCCGCAAAAAAGACCCTTACCAGGCCCCCTCATTTACAACTGTAAGCAGCAATTGTCAACTGGAGATAATGGATTGCAGCCGCACAGGTGCAGTCAATTGCAAGCAGAAATGAATGAAAAAAAAAGAGCAATCACGCATGACACAAATGTTCTCTTTCAGCACCCGCTCTAAGCAATAGTCGATTGGGCACAATGGATCGCGTCCTCAACCGTGCATTTTATCTTGGCCGGGGCAGAAATGCAGACCTCCCTAAAAAATCGCCCTTTGCCTGTTCCCGCTTGCAGCAATTTGGATTGGGGGTAATGAAACGGGGACCAAAAGTGCAATTCATTTTAGGTGAAAAAAAAACAGCAGGGGGTCTTCAACGTTTTTCAAGCTGAGAGCTACTTTTTGTTACCTATTAGCCCAAAAGGCACCCAGTTTGGTATGCATTTCTAAAATAACAACAGATGATGTCATTACTATGTTATTCTATCTGCTGCTGTGATGTCGAACTTTTGGCTGTAAGTCTTCGTCCCTATTACATGCCCAGAGAGTTCGGACACGCCATTGCTGTCATTGTTTACATCCCACCGCGCGCTGATGCGGAAGTAGCGTGTGACGTCATCCACTCCGCGGTGGCAAAACTTCAAACACAACACCCGGAGGCTGCAATGTTAATCTCTGGGGACTTCAACCACGTGACTCTTGATAAGACACTGCCCTCTTTCGTCCAGTATGTGAACTGCAAGACCAGGGGAAATAGGACTATTGACCTTCTGTATGCGAATATCAAAAATGCATACAGTGCTAAACCACTGCCTGCCCTTGGAAAAGGAGACCACAACCTCATTCTGCTTAAACCACAGTACAAACCAAAAGTGAGGAGGCTACCAAAAACCACACGCTCTTTTAGAAAATGCTCCACCGAGGCAGAGCAGGCTCTGAGAGACTGCTTTGGATGTACGGACTGGGATGTCCTGCTAGGGTCCAGCAGTGGGGACATTGAGGAGATGGCAAACTGCACTACTGACTACATTAAGTTCTGCATGGACAATGTTGTTCCTATAAAGACTGTACGCTGCTATGCCAACAACAAGCCCTGGATCATGAGCGACATCAAGTGCCTTCTGAACCAAAAGAAGAGGGCCTTTAAAAATGGTGATCATCAGGAGCTAAAACGAGTACAGAAGGAGCTCAAAGTCCAGCTCCGGAAAGGGAAGGAGCAGTACAGGAGGAAGTTGGAGAAAAAGCTGCAGAACAACAACATGAAGGAGGTGTGGGAAGGGATGAAAACAATTAGTGGCTGCAGCACCAGGCAGGGTGTGGCTGTGGATATAGATGTGGGGCGAGTCAACCAGTTGAACAACTTTTTCAACAGGTTTGACTACTCCGCCTCATCCTCACCCCTGAGTAGTGCAGCTGTCCTTCCCCCTCCCCCTCTGGACACTAGCATGGAAGACATCCCCCCACTAAAAATAACTTCAGCCCAGGTGTGTGGAGAGCTGAGAAGGCTACGAACCAGCAAGGCAGCTGGTCCGGATGGAGTATCCCCCCGACTGCTGAAAGCCTGTGCGTCTGAGCTGGGAGACCCTCTACAGCGCATCTTCAACCTGAGCCTTGAACAGGGGAGGGTCCCTCAGCTGTGGAAAACATCCTGCATCATCCCAGTCCCAAATAAATCAAGACCTGAGGAACTCAACGACTTCAGGCCGGTCGCCCTGACATCACATGTGATGAAGACCATGGAGCGGCTGCTGCTGCACCACCTGAGGCTACAGGTCCGTCACGCCATCGACCCACTGCAATTTGCTTACCAGGAGAAGGTGGGAGTGGAGGATGCTATAGTATACATGTTACCCCGATCCCTCTCTCACCTGGATAGGGCGAAGGGGGCTGTGAGGATTACATTTTTGGACTTCTCCAGTGCCTTCAATACCATACAGCCTCTGCTACTGAGTAGGAAACTGACAGAGATGGGAGTTAGCTCACACCTTGTAGAATGGATTACTGACTACCTGACAGGCAGACCCCAGTATGTTAAACAGGGGGGCTGTACATCGGACACTGTGGTTAGCAGCACAGGATCTCCGCAGGGGACCGTTCTCTCTCCGTTCCTACTCACTCTATATACATCGGACTTTAAGTACAACTCTGAGTCCTGCCATGTGCAAAAGTTTGCCGACGACACTGCGATCGTGGGAGGTATCAGAAACGGGCAGGAGGAGGAGTACAGGAAATTGATTCAGGACTTTGTCCGATGGAGCGACGCAAACCACCTGCACCTAAACACCACCAAGACCAGAGAGATGGTGGTGGACTTCAGGAGAACCAGAACTCACCCGGTTCCTGTAACCATCAAGGGAGAATGTGTAGAATTTGTCCAGACCTACAAATACCTGGGTGTGCAGCTGGACGACAAACTGGACTGGACTGCCAACACAGAAGCTCTATGTAGGAAAGGGCAAAGCCGACTTTACTTCCTCAGAAGGCTGGCCTCCTTCAACATCTGCAAAAAGCTCCTGAAAATATTCTATGAGACAGTAGTGGCAAGCGCCCTCTTCTATGCGGCAGCGTGTTGGGGAGGCAGCGTCAAGAAGAAGGATGCCTCTCGACTCAATAAACTGGCTAGGAAAGCGAGCTCTGTTGTGGGCAAAGAGCTGGACAGCCTAACAACAGTAGCTGAGAGACGAGCACTGAAAAAGCTGAGATCAATCATGGACAATCCATCGCATCCACTACACAGCATTATCTCCAGACAGAAGAGCAGTTTCAGCGACAGACTGCTGTCACTGTCTTGTACTACGGACAGACTGAAGAGATCTTTTCTTCCTCATGCCATGAGGCTCTTTAACTCCACCCGGCAGAGTAAAGGCCCACATTAAACCACACCACCTACATTGGATATTACCGAATCTTACTGCAATATGTATTCTGTGTAGCACTATTTAGTTACTCTATATATCACGCTACAGTGGGCATTTGCACGTCACACTGGGTATTTGTATATTGTATTCTTTTGGCTTTATTATTGTACTGTTCTCAGCTCAGGGATGCTGCTGGAAATGTGAATTTCCCTTCGGGGATGAATAAAGTATCTATCTATCTAGCTATCTATTACCAGGGTAACTATTGTTAAATAGATTCAGCCAAAAACTAGAAAATTAATTTACTAGAAAATCACAGTAACCCAGCACTGGTGAGCTTTTTCCAGAACAGATCCACGGGCACCTCAGTTGTCCTTGAGGACACCCTGGTGTCCAAGGACATCAAGTTGGAGACCCCTGGGTTACAGTATTGTCTTTTTTGGAAGTCCTGTCACTACCACTGCATAAAGCATGTAGAGAGAAAGGCAAAATGTGGTTGTTTTTTACCCTTGGTGCAGCTTGACAAAATATTAAGCGCTATCCAAATTATCACGGTTGTGTTTTTCACACATTGTTGTCCGACAACATACTTGAGTGATGCCATCCAAGGATGTTTTGGGTTGGGTTTGACCCAAAAACTTGTAGATACGCCGCCGAAGAATATTTTGTAAAATCTGTTGTGGCTCAGCAAGGTCCGGGTTTGATGAGTGGAGTATTTGCTCAAACACATAATCTGTAAGGAAAACAGACAACAATTATCGTGGTTATTCGTGTCCCTCATTTTTAATAAAAAAATCTGCATAAAATTTGGTTTGAATTATTTTGCTTCAAATTAAGCATGTAAGTTAAAAACGTGTTGTATAAGGCCACGATAAAAATAATTTATTGACAATATGAACTATGAACATAATAATACAATAAAATTTACAATACACCAAAAATTTGTTTTTAGGTGAAAAAACAACAACATGGTACTTTTATGGTTTTTATCTTTCAGCACAACGTTTTTCGATTCTCTAACATTAGTCTCTGGCACAGTAAATTTTCATCTTGCTGTTCGATTTCCATGAATTTCATCATGATCGTCAACTTGAAAGAGATGCTGTATGCAGAATGCTTACTCTTTGCAGCCCGAGTTCAAGTTAGATATCTGGATTGCCACTCTAGATATTGGTAATTGCAAAGAACAGCAATGTTTAACACATGTTTCAGTGTGGTCGAGGCGAGGAAAGAAATTAAGAAGCGCTTCGCCTTTGCGCATGAGCCAATGAGAATTATCAGATTTATTACAAAATTTCCACGCAAGTGATTTGAGTATTATTACTAAAAATAAAACCGTGGGTGTTCTTGGGGTCGAGAGATGTGGTTGTATTCAACGTTTTGCATTTGTGGTCAGCTATGTTTTTGATTAGTCAATCATTGTGCAGTTGCAGTACTGTAGTATAAAACCTAATGTACAACAAGCAACCAAACGAGTTATTTAGGGGAAAACATGAGCGTTATACACTGATAAATAAGGTAAATCTCAGTGTAGGTTAATTGTTTACTCTGAAAAAGAATTTAGACTCGGCATGTTCAAAGTTTTGACTTTGAGCAATTGAACAGTTTCATGGTTTTGGAAATATGAAAACAAACATCGGAGCTCAAACTGGAAGTTGTGTATTTAGACGAACCTGACATCTTGGAGTAGGCTTCCATGTCATCTATGGCAGTGGACAGAGTGAACATCTTGCCCCCTGAACCTTGGACCTGAATGTGCTTATCAGCCTTCAAAAAGGCCTCAGCGATCCTGAACGGGCACAATGGACCTGGTGTCACTAAGATTTTTGTATTCTCAATTACCCAGAATAGTGGTTGAAAGAACGAAAAAAGGTACTTACATTGTTTCTATGGCGTTTCCCACTCTGTGTTGATAGGCTCTTTTAGTGAGGCAGTGACGTGTGTAGAACATATCATACAGGTTTTCCACTTCCTATAACAAAAACGACAAGAAACGCTTAGGACTCTTTTGTCTGAGTTTGAAATGTCCAACTGCACCGCTTACTGAACATGGGCTTAAGTATCTCAAATTGCAGATGGTGGCTATTTTATTTATAAATGTAGGATTTTTTTCAGAAAACTAAATAAATAAAGGCAAAACAAGCCATGTGGTAGAAAGAAAAAAGTTTTGTAATCTCTGGCTTTTTCGTGCTTTGTAATTTGCGCCCTCAGAGCTTCATGGGTTGAAAATTATTCAGCAATTCATGATGCCCAATCACATTTTGCTGTGATCCGACAGAGCGCATTTTTTTTGGGGACTTCCGGTGTTATGCCGAGAAATGCATCCCTGCCGAGATTTGCATCCCCTCGGTACTATAACCACTTTTACCTCGTTTTAGCTCAATTTTAGGGAATGTAATGGTGAACATATAACAAAAACCACTTTGTCTTGCATTTCTTGGGACTGTAATACAAATTAAACTATTCCGTCTTTGTATTTGTTGTTGTTTGAATGTAATCAAACGGTAATGCACACGCAGCACACTGTATATAAATCACTTTTGAGAACCGTTATGCACTCTACCGTAAAGCTTATTATGCTGAAATAAGCTTTATGGTAGAGTGTATAACAGTTTCAATACGAGCGATTTGAATAGAAGAAGGCAAAATAAACATGTTACCTGCTCAAAAGTGATTTGTATACGGTGTGCATTGCCGTTCGATTACTTTCACAACAAATACTAAGACGGAATGGTTTAAGTTGTATTACATTCCCAACAAATGCAAGACCAAGTGGTTTTTGTTATATGTTTGCCATTACATTCCCGAAAAGTGATATAAAAGGGAGATAAAACGAGGTTATAGTAGGTTATAGTAGCGAGGGGATGCATTTTTCGGCATAACACCGGGACCTTTCTCTCCATCAAAAAGTGAACTTCACTCTTAATCTATGATCCACAATCGCATATTGCTGCAAGAGGGGACCAGCAAATGCACTGTTGTTGGGCCCTGATGGATCTTTTTTGCCATTAATGTAACTGCAAATTTCTGCAGAGCCTTCTCTTGCCAGGTCAGGCAGCTCTTTTTTGCCATTATTTCCGCTTAAAATGAAGTGCACTTGCGCCGCTGTGTTCCATTACCCCCTACCCTATATTACTGCATGACGGTACCAGCAGAAGGCCGTATTGTCAGGTGGTGTGCCTCCTTCGCCCACTAAATATGAAAGCACAGTTGCGGCTGCAATTGATTGCCCCTGATTGCATATAACTGTGAGCAGGGATATCAGATTTCTTTCATCAGGCCCGACAGCTCGTTTTTGCAGTCTTTTTTCCACCGAAAAAGAATAGCTATTTTGGTCCGCGTTTCATTTCCCCCAATCCAAATTGCTGCAAACAACTTCATAGATTTTCACACATTGCAGAGACTTTTGGTCCCCATAAACCGTGATAACCGAGGGATTACAGTAGTCTTGTTTACTTCAGGTGCACAAGGTCATGTTATTAGCCTTTATTGACCAAAACGTCTGTCACCTTGTCTCGAGTGCAGATGATTTTCTCTCCGTCCACCTCACACACCCTCGCAAACTTCAGATAGCGGCGATAGTCACAATTGTTCTGGATGCCCAGGTTGTAACAGTCCCTAAAAAGTAACAATGAAGAGTTGAACCAAATTAAATAGGACAGTTGTATTTACTTCGCAACCTCCAAAGTCGCACCGGGCAAAGTAGTCCCATTTGTCCATGTCTATGCCGTTTCGCTTATTGGCCACGATTTCATAGAGGAAGGACTTGTCCTTGGACCGGCCAACATAGGGCCACTGTGAAAAAGAGTAAAATAATCACCACAAACTTCAATCCCAACGGATGTTATGGCACTTGCTTATTACATGGAGGGTTGCGTTTGTGTCCAGAGGACCTGCAATCATCTCTTTGATGAAGTCCAGGTCTTCAGGTAGTACCAGGCCATGTTGTTCCATGACTGGCTTCAGGTCATTTTTCTCCAGCAGGTAGTCCAACATGTCTGTTGAGGCTTTCTCGTGCTGTCATTTTATTGTGTAGCATAAACAATACAGCCTTAACCTTGATCATCTTATATATATATATATATACATAGACATACACACATATATATACATAGACATAGACATATATATACATAGACATACACATATATATACATAGACATATATATATATACATAGACATAGACATACACATATATATACATAGACATACACATATATATACATAGACATACACATATATATACATAGACATACAGATACACATACATAGACACAGACATATACATAGATATATACATATATACATAGATATATATATATACATATATACATAGATATACATATATACATAGATATATATATATACATAGATATATATATATACATAGATATATATATATACATATATATATATATACATATATATATATATACATAGATATATATATACATAGATATATATATACATATATACATAGATATATATATATATATACATATATACATAGATATATATATACATATATACATAGATATATATATACATAGATAGATATTCATATATACATAGATAGATATGCAGATATACAGATAGATATACAGATATATATACATATACACACACACACACACATACATACACACACACACACACACACACCCATCCATCCATATATATATATATATATATATATATATATATATATATATATATATATATAGTGCATCCGGAAAGTAATCACAGCGCTTCACTTTTTCCACATTTTGTTATGTTACAGCCTCATTCTAAATTGTATTAATTTAATCTCAAAATTCTACACAAAATACTCCATTATGACAATGTAATAAAAATTTTTTTTTTTACTTTTTTTGAATTGATTGAAAATAGAAAACTAAGAAATCACATTTACATAAGTATTCACAGCCTTTGTTGATCCACCTTTGGCAGCAAATACAGCCTCAAGTCTTTTTAAATATGATCCCACAAGTTTAGCACACCTATCTTTAGGCAGTTTTGCCCATTCTTCTTTGCAATAAGTCTCAAGCTCAATCAGGTTGGATGGGAGACGTTTGTGCACAGCCATTTTCAGATCTCTCCAGAGCCTAGATGGTAGTGTGCCCGCTTTGAGACTGGGAGGTCGCTGGTTCGCGCCCCGACCGAGACATACCTAATTGGTATAATGGCGGCGCCCTCTGGCTGCGGCTGCACCGACTCGCTACAACGGGTCAGGTGTATCGACATTTCGTTCTATGTACATTGTTACAAAGAATGACAATACAAAGGAAATTATTATTATTATTATTATAGATGTTCGATCGGATTCAAGTCTGGACTCTGGCTGGGCCACTCCAGGACATTCACGGAGTGGTTCTGAAGCCAATCTTTTGAGATCTTGGCTGTGTGCTTTGGGTCGTTGTCCTGCTGAAAAATGAACCTTCGCCCCAGCCTGAGATCAGGAGCGCTCTGGAGCAGGTTTTCATCCAGGGTATCTCTATATATTGCTGCATTCATTTTTCCTTCTATCCTGACTAGTCTGCCAGTTCCTGCTGCTGAAAAACATCCCCACAGCATGATGCTGCCACCACCATGCTTCACTGTAGGGATGGTATTGACCTGGTGATGAGCGGTGCCTGGTTTCCTCCAAACATGGCGCCTGGCATTCACACCAAAGAGTTCAATCTGTGTCTCATCAGACCAGAGAATTTTGTTTCTCATGGTCTGAGAGTCATTCAGGTGCTTTTTGGCAAATTCCAGATGGGCTTCCATGTTCATTTTACTAAGGAGTGGCTTTCGTCTGGCCACTCTACCATACAGGCCTGATTGGTGGATTGCTGCAGAGATGGTTGTCCTTCTGGAAGGCTCTCCTCTCTCCACAGAGGAACGCTTGAGCTCTGACAGAGTGACCATCGGGTTCTTGGTCACCTCCCTGACTAAGGCCCTTCTTCCCCAATCGCTCAGTTTAGAAGGCCGGCCAGCTCTAGGAAGAGTCCTGGTGTTTCCAAATGTCTTCCATTTACGAATAATGGAGGCCACTGTGCTCAATGGGACCTTCAAAGCAGCAGAATTTTTTCTGTTTCCTTCCCCAGATTTGTGCCTCAAGACAATCCTGTCTTGCAGGTCTACAGACAGTTCTTTTGACTTCATGCTTGGTGTTTGTGCTCTGACATGCACACTCAACTGTGGGACCTTTTATAGACAGGTGTGTGCCTTTACAAATCATGTCCAATCAACTGAATTTACTGCAGGTGGACTCCAATTAAGCTGTAGAAAGATCTCAAGGATGATCAGTGGAAAAAAGATGCACCTGAGGTCAATTTTGAGCTTCATGGCAAAGGCTGTGAATACTTATGTAAATGTGATTTCTTAGTTTTCTATTTTGAATAAATTCAAAAAGAAGTTAAAAAAAAACTTTTTCACATTGTCATAATGGAGTATTTTGTGTAGAATTTTGAGATAAGAAATTAAATTAATACAATTTGGAATGAGGCTGTAACATAACAGGCTGTAACATAACAGAATGTGGAAAAAGTGAAGCGCTGTGAATACTTTCCGGATGCACCGTACATACACACACACACATATATACCGGTATATACTGGACTGTCTCAGAAAATTAGAATATTGTGATAAAGTTCTTTATTTTCTGTAATGCAATTAAAAAAACAAAAATGTCATACATTCTGGATTCATTACACATCAACTGAACTATTTCAAGCCTTTTATTATTTTAATATTGCTGAAT